>NW_028155417.1:0-57500 GCF_963514095.1 Eutrigla gurnardus | reverse complement strand
TAACCCTAACCCTAACCCTAACCCTAACCCTAACCCTAACCCTAACCCTAACCCTAACCCTAACCCTAACCCTAACCCTAACCCTAACCCTAACCCTAACCCTAACCCTAACCCTAACCCTAACCCTAACCCTAACCCTAACCCTAACCCTAACCCTAACCCTAACCCTAACCCTAACCCTAACCCTAACCCTAACCCTAACCCTAACCCTAACCCTAACCCTAACCCTAACCCTAACCCTAACCCTAACCCTAACCCTAACCCTAACCCTAACCCTAACCCTAACCCTAACCCTAACCCTAACCCTAACCCTAACCCTAACCCTAACCCTAACCCTAACCCTAACCCTAACCCTAACCCTAACCCTAACCCTAACCCTAACCCTAACCCTAACCCTAACCCTAACCCTAACCCTAACCCTAACCCTAACCCTAACCCTAACCCTAACCCTAACCCTAACCCTAACCCTAACCCTAACCCTAACCCTAACCCTAACCCTAACCCTAACCCTAACCCTAACCCTAACCCTAACCCTAACCCTAACCCTAACCCTAACCCTAACCCTAACCCTAACCCTAACCCTAACCCTAACCCTAACCCTAACCCTAACCCTAACCCTAACCCTAACCCTAACCCTAACCCTAACCCTAACCCTAACCCTAACCCTAACCCTAACCCTAACCCTAACCCTAACCCTAACCCTAACCCTAACCCTAACCCATAAGCCCACAATATAAGGAGGGAAGATTAAAATGTTCAAATAAAACCAAAGCGTCGTTTTATGCACTCTTGTTTAGACACCAGACATGTTTGCAAAAAAATCACACACAACAACAACTTTTTTATTTTTTATTTCTTTCTTTTTTTAAAAAAACAGTTTTTCATGACAATACTAAGACACATAACTGTATAGATGTCAGGAACTGTATAAAATGTGGTTTGCATTATGTCGGGGAAACCCATAACACTTTATCCAAGGAGGACTGAATGAGAGATGACCACTGCCTGCACTGCGACGAGGGAGGAGTCGTGCTCGGGAGGAAGAGCTGCAGATGGACAGTGCATCGGACTCCGCCGCTGCTTTGCAGCGTCGGAGTCCACCACCCTCTCCTCCCCCTAACCAGCCCGTGCCT
The DNA here is from genome assembly GCF_963514095.1 of Eutrigla gurnardus. Taxonomy (NCBI): domain Eukaryota; kingdom Metazoa; phylum Chordata; class Actinopteri; order Perciformes; family Triglidae; genus Eutrigla; species Eutrigla gurnardus. The sequence continues at coordinate 56,367 of NW_028155417.1, read as the reverse complement.
CCAGCTCGGACTCTCGGGTGCGGTCTGCTCCCTCCTGCAGCGGCGGTGGTATGACACACTCTACACATCCTTCCTCCTCCCCATCACATCTAATCTGGACCCACGTCTAAACCTAAGTCACAGGCCCCCCACGTCATTCGGACCCACTTCTAAACCTAAATTACAGGCCCCATGCACAATTTGGACCCCATCACACCCCACTACAGACCCACGGTACTTAGGGAAATAAGACACCTCACCCTGTCCACTTTCCCTAACCTTAACCACTCCATCTCCACACCTAACCCTAATTACGGGATAGGACGGATCCTCCTCCACCCGTGTTCGACCCCGGCCACACGACCTGGATGACGATCTGGTGGGTTTGGATCCACTGTCTAGTCCAGACTCCCTGAGCCCAACCATAAGCCACCATCCACTGTATTTGGAACTCTTATAAAAACACACACTCAGACATCGCATGGATGTAACAACATTGGTTTATTAACACACATAAAAAACAACTATTTACAGTGGAACAATTATTATATGAATACAAGCATGTATTATTATTGTTGCTTATACACTATGTCCATGTTGAATGCCTAAACGTGATGTTTAGCTCTCTTCCAGGAAACGACTGGTGCGTTAGCTCCCTTCCAGGACCTGTGAGGAGATCCCGTGTCCTTCGAGCGCCGCCATCTTGGATTTCCTGCGAAAAACGACATTACCCACAGTCAATAGCACGTTTTAAACAAAATGGCGGACTGACTACCGTCTTTACGGCAGATTTACCGGCAGTGACCACCAGAGACACTCACACCTGAGTTAACGTGCTGCCCATTACGCACCGTAGCTGCATAATTCCCGGACATTCTACACGAGCTCGTCCATCATTCTTTTCATAAATATAGACAAGTTATTCCTGAAGAAGGTTCTGCCATAGAACCGAAACGTCGACCATATAACTTGTCCTTCTCTGCCCGCGTGAGTACGCTCTATTGCAGACACAGTGTCGCTCGCCATTATTGCTGTGCACGTACTGCTTTATTGTAGCGTGTTAGCCACGGGGCCTAAGCCAGCTAACGGCATCGTTATCTACGGCTATTTCACCGTTTAGACCATGTAACTTGTCATTTTCTGCCCGCGTGAGTACGCTCTATTGCAGACGCAGTGTCGCTCGCCATTATTGCTGTGCACGTGCTGTGTTATTGTAGCGTGTTAGCCACGGGGCCTAAGCCAGCTAACGGCATTGTTATCTACGGCTATTTCATCGTTTATTCACCGTTATTTCACCGCTTGTGCACCGTTACTCCACTATGACTATTCTCGAACGAGACAGAGACGACGGCTGGACGGTAGTTAAGCACCGTCGCGGCCGCCAGACACAACGTGAGCGCCAGCCTTCTCCTAGGCATGATTCCCGGCGCCGCCACCAACCGTCTTATGCGGATATTGTCCGTGATTATGACATCATTCTAAGGGAAGCTTCTCCCCGACGCCAGTATAGGCGGGATTCCCCTGGCCTTCGCCGTCCTTCTCCCCAACGAGACTCGGACATAACACGGGACGATTATAACCCGCCACATCCTCAGACTTGGACATCCACCGTACGTGATAACGGCGCGGCCACGCGCGATGACGTCCCCCGACGCACATTCCGGCGAGACTCCCCGGACCGCCGCCGTTCTCCTTACGTGCATGACACGCACAAAACGACCGACTACCGGTCCGCCGATAATGAACGTCCTCATTACGACGACCACAGTGATCCTCATTACATGTATGACACGCGTAAAACGACCGACTACCGGTCCGCGGATAATAAACGTCCTCATTACGACGATAACACAACCGTGTACCGTAATGTACGTAATACACGCAACCCAACTTACCGCGTCCACAGACCGGAACCACGTCACGGACCACAACATAACCCTAAATCCTATTATGCACGGAAACCACAACGGAATCCACACCAAAATACATCCCGCGAAGACCCGCGAACCAACAGACCACTCTCAGATGATCCGGACTTTACGGCTAAAGTCCGCATTCTCTACAGAATTATTAAAACTGTACATCACCTCAAAAACGTTTCGGAACGGGACCCTCCCGTCACGATAACTCGTATGACAAAAAATCTCGCAACGGTTATTAAACCATTAGCACCCAGCTATGATACGGCACAACTAATTGGGGATAACGCTAAACATTGGGAATACACCACGTTAGTTATCCTACGTAACCACTACACAGAGGCGCTGAAAACTGTAATCACACAGCTAGTCAACTTGCCTAACCTTGAGTACCAGGACCCTCTCCAGGTGGCGACGGGCTGGGCCAGACGCAGCTTGGGCCGCCGTCTCCTACCGGAAACCCTGCAACGGACTGAGACATTGCTGGCAGCGCTTCTGTCGACCCAGGAGACCGACGAGGACTCCGACACCACATCAGAGAGGACTGACGCCGACCAGCTCATCACGGCGATCATGGCCCAGACGGTGGGACCTAGGACCGCACGGGGACCTCCTCCACCACCTGCCAGGAGGACGGCAGGACCGGGGACGGCAGGACCGGGGACACTACACAGACCCCAACAGCCCAACACAGACACTGCGGGACCGGTTACTTCGCAGAGACCTTCTCAACCACCTAACAGAGACACTACGGGACCAGCAACATCGCAGAGACCTTCTCAGCCACTCAGCAGAGACACTGCGGGACCAGAAACCTCCCAGAGACCTCCCCGACGTTCTCAACCGCCTAACAAAGACACCACGGGACCAGAGATCTTCCAGAGATCTGCTCGACCTTCTCAGCCGCCCAACAGAGACACTGCGGGACTGGAGAACACACAGGGACCTCCTCTGCGGTTCTCCTCTCCACCGATGGCCACACCCCCACGCCCGGGGACGCTGCAGACGACGCTACAGGTGCACGACCCACCCCACGTCGTCACAGACATTGTTCAGCTCGACGCGGCTACCCCGACACCACAAGGGGCCGCCTCGAAAGCTCAGCCGCCCAACAGAGACACTGCGGGACTGGAGAACACACAGGGACCTCCTCTGCGGTCCTCCATTACACCGATGGCCACACCCCCACGCTCGGGGACGCTGCGGACGACGCTACAGGTGCAAGACCCACCCCACGTCGTCACAGACATTGTTCAGCTCGACGCGGCTACCCCGACACCACAAGGGGCCGCCTCGAAAGTGAAAATCCCCCCTACGGGGCCCAATACAGACTGGTTTGCTACCCCAGATGGAGGGAATATGACCACAGACTCGTACACCATTACACCGGTCAAGACGGAAACAGTTGAGGAGAACTCAGAGTTGGATATACTGGACTCCGACTACGTTGACATTCCCGAATCGGAACTCCAGTCTCCCTCCCCCTCTCCTCCTCCTTCTGCTCAGAGACGATTGCGTAAGACCAGAGTCAAGACAACCCCCTTGGTTCCAAAGATTGTATGGAACGTGGACACTCCAAAAGGGCCTGATCCCTCTCCCTGTATCAGCAGTACACGCAGACCCACCAACACTGCCAGGAAGACACATGCCCATTTAAAGTTAAATTTAAATTGAAAGCAGCAGACTTCCCCATAAGCCCACAATATAAGGAGGGAAGATTAAAATGTTCAAATAAAACCAAAGCGTCGTTTTATGCACTCTTGTTTAGACACCAGACATGTTTGCAAAAAAATCACACACAACAACAACTTTTTTATTTTTTATTTCTTTCTTTTTTTAAAAAAACAGTTTTTCATGACAATACTAAGACACATAACTGTATAGATGTCAGGAACTGTATAAAATGTGGTTTGCATTATGTCGGGGAAACCCATAACACTTTATCCAAGGAGGACTGAATGAGAGATGACCACTGCCTGCACTGCGACGAGGGAGGAGTCGTGCTCGGGAGGAAGAGCTGCAGATGGACAGTGCATCGGACTCCGCCGCTGCTTTGCAGCGTCGGAGTCCACCACCCTCTCCTCCCCCTAACCCTAACCCTAACCCTAACCCTAACCCTAACCCTAACCCTAACCCTAACCCTAACCCTAACCCTAACCCTAACCCTAACCCTTGCCTAGACCTAACCTTGGCCCTTCTGCTAATTCTGTTGCAGCCCTGGTCTATGACAACCCTAGATCTAACCTTGACCTGACCTTTACTCTAACCCTAACCACTATAACCCTTGCCTAAACCTAATTCTAACTCCTAAAATAATTTTAACCCTAACCCTAACTATAGTCCTAACCTTAATTGGTTTCATCACTATGGGATAATTTTAATTTAATTTAAAATACATTAAAAACTTCATTATCTATATATTTGGCATTTTTAGGGTTAAAAAATCTAATTCGGCAATGATGGGGTTAAAAATCTAATTTAAAATACATTAAAAACTTCATTTTCTATATTGGGCATTTTTAGTTTTTAAAAAAAATCTAATTCGGCAATGATGAGGTTAAAAACAGTTAAAAAGGGTTAATTAATTCATAAATATATAATTACAATAGAGTATATACATAGTAACATGGGCAAATGCAATTGGCAATACAATTCATATGGAAGGGACGGAACTAAAAGGATACTGCTTTAATACATGGTTTTCTAAGGGCGAAATTACGTACGAAGACGGAGGGTATAAAAGGAGGAGCCTCATAGGAGAGCTCATTCCAGCCTTGACCAGCGACAGATGCAGTGCTCATTCAGCAGACTCTCTGACAAGCTAGCCAACGCAGTTTTCAGTGTGCCATTACCTGAAGAAGACCTTCTTAGGTCGAAACGTTGTATTTTTTCTTTGGCACACCTTCCTTAGTTATTTATTATCGAAAACAACTTGATTTCATTTAAAAAACAATTTTATTTCATTGAAAACAATTTTATTTCATAAACATCAACAACAATTTAAGAACTTTTTATTTTCAACAGCTTCCTTTTTGTGGAGGAAGACACCGTATTTTTTCTTTGGCTCACTTACCTTAGTTATTTAGTAAAAACAATTTGATTTTATGTAAAAACAATTTTATTTCATTGAAAACAATTTTATTTCATAAACATCAACAACAATTTAAGAACTTTTTATTTTCAACAGCTTCCTTTTTGTGGAGGAAGACACCGTATTTTTTCTTTGGCTCACTTACCTTAGTTATTTAGTAAAAACAATTTGATTTGATGTAAAAACAATTTTATTTCATTGAAAACAATTTGATTTCATAAATATCAACAATAATTCAAGAACCTTTTATTTTTCAACAGCTTCCTTTTTGTGGAGGAAGATTTTTTCAGTTTCTCTTTATTAAAAACGATAAAAACAACAACAAAAAAATTAAAAAATAAATTAATACTTTTAAAAAAATTGGAAAGAGATGGAGGATTGGACCGAGGTGCGGTACGGCCGTAGGCGCCGTCGCCCTCGCCAGCCCCCCTGGGACCAGGGCTATGGACGGTCTGAAGGGTGGAAGGACCGAGCACCCACCTTCTCCAACCGGAGGGGGTTTCAGGACCCCTACTCCAACCGGAGGGGGTATCAAGACCCCTACCCTAGCCGGCGAGCGCCTCCCCCTAAGACTGCCCAATACTCTGGCCCCCGATACCGCTCCTATGCGACAGCGGTCCGCCAAGGTCGCCCCAGATCAAACCGGAGATGGAACGCTCCACGGGACAATAGATCTGAGGTTAGGCGGGAACCAGCGGACCCCCAATTCGGAAAACTGGTGCGGAAATTGCATGAGGTAATCAAGATGGTTCACCACCTGCAGAATGTTGCTTGCAAACCGGGGAAGTCACAGCCCCACATGATCTCCCGGATGGTTGAGATCCTTTCAGGAATGATCAAACCTGCGGTTCCCACAGTGCGCACAACGGATGCTATCACTGGGAACGCCAAACAGTGGGGCCATACCACCTGCCAGGTGCTGATGGAGCACTACGAAGTAGGCCTTGAGAAAACTCTGGAGGAAGTTTCTGGTCTTCTCACCCCAGAATGGAAGACAGCCTTTGAGGTGGCCACGCGTTGGGCGAAGAAAAACCTTCCGCGCATCACGCAGGAAGTGATCGACCACGCTGAGGCCACGATCATGGCGAGGACTGCCACAGAACCGGCACAGGTGCAGGATGCACAGCCAGTAATGGCTCCACCGCCGGTAGTGGTTACACGCCAGACTACGGCGACGATCCAGACGACGGTCCAGACCCGGAGTCGACAGCAACTTACGACTAAGACTTCAGTGGCAACAATGACAGAGACCGACCAGGCGGACAGAGAGCCGGACTGGCATGACTGTTCTCCACGGAGAGACCGTCCGCGGGAGCGTAGAGAAGTCCGGAGGAATTTAAGGAGCACCAGAGGGGATGCCTTAATTGAAGATGATCCTCTCCAGGATAGAGTGGTGGAGTCCTTGGAGGATTTGGGCATTCTACGAGCCCCTACCCGTACCACTTCGGAGTTGGAGTTGGAGGCTCTTTTTGATGAGCTTCAGGCCGAAGAAGAGAGGGAGGCAGCTCAGTTGGAGGTTCCTCGGACACCTGAGCTAACCACGGCTCTAGTACATCGGGACCCTACCCAAGAGGACGATCACTTTGAGGAGTCCTTTGAGACCTTTACTTCGCCACAACCACAGAAGTTCAAGGTGTACAGACACGCCATTACCCAAAGGAAATTGACTGATTGGGACTTGGTGGTTCAGAAAAAGATACTCTTCATAGGGGACTCAAATCTCTGTAACTTACCGGACTATTTTAACAAGGACCTGCAAATAGACAGTTTTCCTGGAGCCCATTTCCGTCATGGACAGGCCCTTATGGAGAAGACTAAGGCCCCTGATGATCTCGTAGTGGAGAAAATAATCCTGTCCTTCGGCATCAATAGCAGGGCAAACAAATCTAAAGAGACAACAGTAAAGAATGTGCAGGGAGCAATCAGGTCGACTCGACGGACGTTCCCGTATGCAGACATATGGATTCCCCTTGTTAATTTCTCCCCGGTGCTTCCTGCTGAGGAAAGGGAGAACCTAGAGACACTCAATGATCACATCAAGAGGAACATGGCACATATTCCTCTCCTGCCTGAAACCAAGTTTCAGACGGCGGCGGATGATATACATTGGACAGAGGAGACGGGAAGTGCCATGTTTGATCATTGGATGACCTTTTTAAACTCCAGCTCCCCTTAAGTCTTGAAGAAGAGGGGTTGGAGGGAGTACAGTCCCTTCAGGCTCGTGAAGTTGTGGTCTTAGCAAAACATTTTCATCTTTCTAGACCACAACATACCCTTTTGAGCAAGGGCTTGTCGTTTATCCCGACTCTTGGCATAGGCAGACATCAAAAAACACAATTACAATTGGATATTCAAAATTATCACCGGAAAATTAAATTGGCCACCTACTTCAGAAATTCAAACCAAAAACAAAAATTACCTTTTGTGGGACCCTCAACCTGGACACCACCATTGCAAGACTTACCAATCGAGACTAAAAATTTAATTCATAAAGATTTGGCAGAATTTAAAAAGCATTACAAAACAGTCCTAGAAAAATACAATATTTCGTCAAATGAAGCAAAGGCCTTGCGTGAATTAAAAAATACTAAACATATAGTCATTAAGCCAGCTGACAAGGGCTCAGCGATTGTAATCCTAAGTAGAGATCAATATGTACTAGAGGTGGAACGACAGTTAAATGATGCAGAATATTACAAACAATTGGAAAAACCTATTTACATGGATACTGTCCCCATGGTTGCTAAAATTGTTGACACGTTAAAAAAGACTAAAATTATTCATTCGAAACAGAGACAATATTTAATCGGGAACTTACAACCAAGAGAAAGGAGATTCTATATTCTACCTAAAATTCATAAAAGTCCGGAAAAATGGACAATTCCATATGAAATTCCCCCAGGAAGACCGATAGTTTCGGATTGTGGAAGCGAGACGTATTTCACGGCCGAATTCCTGGACTATTATTTAAATCCCTTGTCTACCAAACACCCTGCCTATGTCAGAGACACATATCATTTCATTGAACTAGTCAAAAATATAAGGATTCCGTCAGACTACTATTTTTTCTCCATGGACGTGGAAAGTCTTTATACCAACATTCCAATTGAAGCTGGCATTCAATGTGTGAAAAACATATTCGAGAAATACCCTGACCCAAAGCGGCCCGACGCAGAACTCTTGAAACTTTTAGAGATTAATTTAACCCGAAATGATTTTATGTTTAACAACAAATATTATTTACAGATCAAAGGGACGGCTATGGGCAAGAAGTTTGCCCCGGCCTATGCCAACATTTTCATGGCCGACTGGGAGGAAAAAGCGTTTTTGAAATGTAAACAGAAACCAGCATTTTATTTACGGTATTTAGATGACATATGGGGAATCTGGACGGGATCCAAAGACGAATTTGAGGAGTTTGTGGAGGCCTTAAATTCCCATGATCCATCAATAAGACTCAAAACAGAACTGGACAAACAATCAATTAATTTTTTAGACACTACAGTTTTTAAAGGACAAGATTTCTTAACTAATTCCAAATTGGATATTAAAGTCTACTTTAAATGTACAGACACACATGCGTTATTGCATAAAAAAAGTTTTCACCCAACACATACCTTCAAAGGGATAGTAAAGTCACAAATCCTTAGGTTTAAACGTATTTGTACACGTGACGAGCATTTCAGAAAAGCAGTGAGAGTATTGTTCAGGGCCTTACGAAAACGAGGCTACTCTAGACCCTTTTTGAGGCGCTGTTTTAAGACCTTTCCAATCAGCAAGGAAAGGGATCATGGAAATTTAATTCCTCTCATTACAACTTTTTCTTCGCCAAGTAAGGTGATTAACAGAAAACTTAAGACTAACTTTGAGGAGGTCCTTGGACCTGGAGAAACAATTCCGAACTCAACAGTTATATCGGCTTACAGAAGGAACAAAAATTTAAACGACCTTCTTGTTCGAGCCAAGCTACCGTCTTTGGCGGTAGAAAAGACACAGAAGTTAGACGCACAGTTCTCTAGATTGAAGTTCATAAAAAATAATAGAGAAAAGACTTTGATTAAAATCGAACAAGGTTTTAGTCCAAGAACAAAAAATTGTGTTTATGTCATTTATTGTGTTAAATGTGGTGTCAAGTACGTTGGTGAAACGAAAAACACCTTGTCCACACGTATTGTTCAACACAGGTATAACATTACCAACAAAAAAGAAGTTGACACGCCTTTGGTTAAACATTTTTTGGATCATGGCTTAGCATCCGTACGAATGGCTGGTCTTCAAAAGGACATTAACTGGACGGATTGGGAACGAAAAAAGAGGGAAAGGCATTGGATCTTCATGTTGGGTACTAGGGAACCTTTTGGGTTGAATGTCAAATACAAATGACGACAGCCCTAAACTTAGCCCCTACCCAACACCGGGCCCTAACCCTAACTATACTTTTTGCCCTATTCCTACCCTAGACTCTTGTCCTAGCCCTAGCGTTGCCCTTGGTTGGACCTAATCTTGGCCCTTCTTGGCCCTTGCCTAAACCTAATTGTTGCAGCCTTGCCTAGACCTAACCTTGGCCCTTCTGCTAATTCTGTTGCAGCCCTGGTCTATGACAACCCTAGATCTAACCTTGACCTGACCTTTACTCTAACCCTAACCACTATAACCCTTGCCTAAACCTAATTCTAACTCCTAAAATAATTTTAACCCTAACCCTAACTATAGTCCTAACCTTAATTGGTTTCATCACTATGGGATAATTTTAATTTAATTTAAAATACATTAAAAACTTCATTATCTATATATTTGGCATTTTTAGGGTTAAAAAATCTAATTCGGCAATGATGGGGTTAAAAATCTAATTTAAAATACATTAAAAACTTCATTTTCTATATTGGGCATTTTTAGTTTTTAAAAAAAATCTAATTCGGCAATGATGAGGTTAAAAACAGTTAAAAAGGGTTAATTAATTCATAAATATATAATTACAATAGAGTATATACATAGTAACATGGGCAAATGCAATTGGCAATACAATTCATATGGAAGGGACGGAACTAAAAGGATACTGCTTTAATACATGGTTTTCTAAGGGCGAAATTACGTACGAAGACGGAGGGTATAAAAGGAGGAGCCTCATAGGAGAGCTCATTCCAGCCTTGACCAGCGACAGATGCAGTGCTCATTCAGCAGACTCTCTGACAAGCTAGCCAACGCAGTTTTCAGTGTGCCATTACCTGAAGAAGACCTTCTTAGGTCGAAACGTTGTATTTTTTCTTTGGCACACCTTCCTTAGTTATTTATTATCGAAAACAACTTGATTTCATTTAAAAAACAATTTTATTTCATTGAAAACAATTTTATTTCATAAACATCAACAACAATTTAAGAACTTTTTATTTTCAACAGCTTCCTTTTTGTGGAGGAAGACACCGTATTTTTTCTTTGGCTCACTTACCTTAGTTATTTAGTAAAAACAATTTGATTTTATGTAAAAACAATTTTATTTCATTGAAAACAATTTTATTTCATAAACATCAACAACAATTTAAGAACTTTTTATTTTCAACAGCTTCCTTTTTGTGGAGGAAGACACCGTATTTTTTCTTTGGCTCACTTACCTTAGTTATTTAGTAAAAACAATTTGATTTGATGTAAAAACAATTTTATTTCATTGAAAACAATTTGATTTCATAAATATCAACAATAATTCAAGAACCTTTTATTTTTCAACAGCTTCCTTTTTGTGGAGGAAGATTTTTTCAGTTTCTCTTTATTAAAAACGATAAAAACAACAACAAAAAAATTAAAAAATAAATTAATACTTTTAAAAAAATTGGAAAGAGATGGAGGATTGGACCGAGGTGCGGTACGGCCGTAGGCGCCGTCGCCCTCGCCAGCCCCCCTGGGACCAGGGCTATGGACGGTCTGAAGGGTGGAAGGACCGAGCACCCACCTTCTCCAACCGGAGGGGGTTTCAGGACCCCTACTCCAACCGGAGGGGGTATCAAGACCCCTACCCTAGCCGGCGAGCGCCTCCCCCTAAGACTGCCCAATACTCTGGCCCCCGATACCGCTCCTATGCGACAGCGGTCCGCCAAGGTCGCCCCAGATCAAACCGGAGATGGAACGCTCCACGGGACAATAGATCTGAGGTTAGGCGGGAACCAGCGGACCCCCAATTCGGAAAACTGGTGCGGAAATTGCATGAGGTAATCAAGATGGTTCACCACCTGCAGAATGTTGCTTGCAAACCGGGGAAGTCACAGCCCCACATGATCTCCCGGATGGTTGAGATCCTTTCAGGAATGATCAAACCTGCGGTTCCCACAGTGCGCACAACGGATGCTATCACTGGGAACGCCAAACAGTGGGGCCATACCACCTGCCAGGTGCTGATGGAGCACTACGAAGTAGGCCTTGAGAAAACTCTGGAGGAAGTTTCTGGTCTTCTCACCCCAGAATGGAAGACAGCCTTTGAGGTGGCCACGCGTTGGGCGAAGAAAAACCTTCCGCGCATCACGCAGGAAGTGATCGACCACGCTGAGGCCACGATCATGGCGAGGACTGCCACAGAACCGGCACAGGTGCAGGATGCACAGCCAGTAATGGCTCCACCGCCGGTAGTGGTTACACGCCAGACTACGGCGACGATCCAGACGACGGTCCAGACCCGGAGTCGACAGCAACTTACGACTAAGACTTCAGTGGCAACAATGACAGAGACCGACCAGGCGGACAGAGAGCCGGACTGGCATGACTGTTCTCCACGGAGAGACCGTCCGCGGGAGCGTAGAGAAGTCCGGAGGAATTTAAGGAGCACCAGAGGGGATGCCTTAATTGAAGATGATCCTCTCCAGGATAGAGTGGTGGAGTCCTTGGAGGATTTGGGCATTCTACGAGCCCCTACCCGTACCACTTCGGAGTTGGAGTTGGAGGCTCTTTTTGATGAGCTTCAGGCCGAAGAAGAGAGGGAGGCAGCTCAGTTGGAGGTTCCTCGGACACCTGAGCTAACCACGGCTCTAGTACATCGGGACCCTACCCAAGAGGACGATCACTTTGAGGAGTCCTTTGAGACCTTTACTTCGCCACAACCACAGAAGTTCAAGGTGTACAGACACGCCATTACCCAAAGGAAATTGACTGATTGGGACTTGGTGGTTCAGAAAAAGATACTCTTCATAGGGGACTCAAATCTCTGTAACTTACCGGACTATTTTAACAAGGACCTGCAAATAGACAGTTTTCCTGGAGCCCATTTCCGTCATGGACAGGCCCTTATGGAGAAGACTAAGGCCCCTGATGATCTCGTAGTGGAGAAAATAATCCTGTCCTTCGGCATCAATAGCAGGGCAAACAAATCTAAAGAGACAACAGTAAAGAATGTGCAGGGAGCAATCAGGTCGACTCGACGGACGTTCCCGTATGCAGACATATGGATTCCCCTTGTTAATTTCTCCCCGGTGCTTCCTGCTGAGGAAAGGGAGAACCTAGAGACACTCAATGATCACATCAAGAGGAACATGGCACATATTCCTCTCCTGCCTGAAACCAAGTTTCAGACGGCGGCGGATGATATACATTGGACAGAGGAGACGGGAAGTGCCATGTTTGATCATTGGATGACCTTTTTAAACTCCAGCTCCCCTTAAGTCTTGAAGAAGAGGGGTTGGAGGGAGTACAGTCCCTTCAGGCTCGTGAAGTTGTGGTCTTAGCAAAACATTTTCATCTTTCTAGACCACAACATACCCTTTTGAGCAAGGGCTTGTCGTTTATCCCGACTCTTGGCATAGGCAGACATCAAAAAACACAATTACAATTGGATATTCAAAATTATCACCGGAAAATTAAATTGGCCACCTACTTCAGAAATTCAAACCAAAAACAAAAATTACCTTTTGTGGGACCCTCAACCTGGACACCACCATTGCAAGACTTACCAATCGAGACTAAAAATTTAATTCATAAAGATTTGGCAGAATTTAAAAAGCATTACAAAACAGTCCTAGAAAAATACAATATTTCGTCAAATGAAGCAAAGGCCTTGCGTGAATTAAAAAATACTAAACATATAGTCATTAAGCCAGCTGACAAGGGCTCAGCGATTGTAATCCTAAGTAGAGATCAATATGTACTAGAGGTGGAACGACAGTTAAATGATGCAGAATATTACAAACAATTGGAAAAACCTATTTACATGGATACTGTCCCCATGGTTGCTAAAATTGTTGACACGTTAAAAAAGACTAAAATTATTCATTCGAAACAGAGACAATATTTAATCGGGAACTTACAACCAAGAGAAAGGAGATTCTATATTCTACCTAAAATTCATAAAAGTCCGGAAAAATGGACAATTCCATATGAAATTCCCCCAGGAAGACCGATAGTTTCGGATTGTGGAAGCGAGACGTATTTCACGGCCGAATTCCTGGACTATTATTTAAATCCCTTGTCTACCAAACACCCTGCCTATGTCAGAGACACATATCATTTCATTGAACTAGTCAAAAATATAAGGATTCCGTCAGACTACTATTTTTTCTCCATGGACGTGGAAAGTCTTTATACCAACATTCCAATTGAAGCTGGCATTCAATGTGTGAAAAACATATTCGAGAAATACCCTGACCCAAAGCGGCCCGACGCAGAACTCTTGAAACTTTTAGAGATTAATTTAACCCGAAATGATTTTATGTTTAACAACAAATATTATTTACAGATCAAAGGGACGGCTATGGGCAAGAAGTTTGCCCCGGCCTATGCCAACATTTTCATGGCCGACTGGGAGGAAAAAGCGTTTTTGAAATGTAAACAGAAACCAGCATTTTATTTACGGTATTTAGATGACATATGGGGAATCTGGACGGGATCCAAAGACGAATTTGAGGAGTTTGTGGAGGCCTTAAATTCCCATGATCCATCAATAAGACTCAAAACAGAACTGGACAAACAATCAATTAATTTTTTAGACACTACAGTTTTTAAAGGACAAGATTTCTTAACTAATTCCAAATTGGATATTAAAGTCTACTTTAAATGTACAGACACACATGCGTTATTGCATAAAAAAAGTTTTCACCCAACACATACCTTCAAAGGGATAGTAAAGTCACAAATCCTTAGGTTTAAACGTATTTGTACACGTGACGAGCATTTCAGAAAAGCAGTGAGAGTATTGTTCAGGGCCTTACGAAAACGAGGCTACTCTAGACCCTTTTTGAGGCGCTGTTTTAAGACCTTTCCAATCAGCAAGGAAAGGGATCATGGAAATTTAATTCCTCTCATTACAACTTTTTCTTCGCCAAGTAAGGTGATTAACAGAAAACTTAAGACTAACTTTGAGGAGGTCCTTGGACCTGGAGAAACAATTCCGAACTCAACAGTTATATCGGCTTACAGAAGGAACAAAAATTTAAACGACCTTCTTGTTCGAGCCAAGCTACCGTCTTTGGCGGTAGAAAAGACACAGAAGTTAGACGCACAGTTCTCTAGATTGAAGTTCATAAAAAATAATAGAGAAAAGACTTTGATTAAAATCGAACAAGGTTTTAGTCCAAGAACAAAAAATTGTGTTTATGTCATTTATTGTGTTAAATGTGGTGTCAAGTACGTTGGTGAAACGAAAAACACCTTGTCCACACGTATTGTTCAACACAGGTATAACATTACCAACAAAAAAGAAGTTGACACGCCTTTGGTTAAACATTTTTTGGATCATGGCTTAGCATCCGTACGAATGGCTGGTCTTCAAAAGGACATTAACTGGACGGATTGGGAACGAAAAAAGAGGGAAAGGCATTGGATCTTCATGTTGGGTACTAGGGAACCTTTTGGGTTGAATGTCAAATACAAATGACGACAGCCCTAAACTTAGCCCCTACCCAACACCGGGCCCTAACCCTAACTATACTTTTTGCCCTATTCCTACCCTAGACTCTTGTCCTAGCCCTAGCGTTGCCCTTGGTTGGACCTAATCTTGGCCCTTCTTGGCCCTTGCCTAAACCTAATTGTTGCAGCCTTGCCTAGACCTAACCTTGGCCCTTCTGCTAATTCTGTTGCAGCCCTGGTCTATGACAACCCTAGATCTAACCTTGACCTGACCTTTACTCTAACCCTAACCACTATAACCCTTGCCTAAACCTAATTCTAACTCCTAAAATAATTTTAACCCTAACCCTAACTATAGTCCTAACCTTAATTGGTTTCATCACTATGGGATAATTTTAATTTAATTTAAAATACATTAAAAACTTCATTATCTATATATTTGGCATTTTTAGGGTTAAAAAATCTAATTCGGCAATGATGGGGTTAAAAATCTAATTTAAAATACATTAAAAACTTCATTTTCTATATTGGGCATTTTTAGTTTTTAAAAAAAATCTAATTCGGCAATGATGAGGTTAAAAACAGTTAAAAAGGGTTAATTAATTCATAAATATATAATTACAATAGAGTATATACATAGTAACATGGGCAAATGCAATTGGCAATACAATTCATATGGAAGGGACGGAACTAAAAGGATACTGCTTTAATACATGGTTTTCTAAGGGCGAAATTACGTACGAAGACGGAGGGTATAAAAGGAGGAGCCTCATAGGAGAGCTCATTCCAGCCTTGACCAGCGACAGATGCAGTGCTCATTCAGCAGACTCTCTGACAAGCTAGCCAACGCAGTTTTCAGTGTGCCATTACCTGAAGAAGACCTTCTTAGGTCGAAACGTTGTATTTTTTCTTTGGCACACCTTCCTTAGTTATTTATTATCGAAAACAACTTGATTTCATTTAAAAAACAATTTTATTTCATTGAAAACAATTTTATTTCATAAACATCAACAACAATTTAAGAACTTTTTATTTTCAACAGCTTCCTTTTTGTGGAGGAAGACACCGTATTTTTTCTTTGGCTCACTTACCTTAGTTATTTAGTAAAAACAATTTGATTTTATGTAAAAACAATTTTATTTCATTGAAAACAATTTTATTTCATAAACATCAACAACAATTTAAGAACTTTTTATTTTCAACAGCTTCCTTTTTGTGGAGGAAGACACCGTATTTTTTCTTTGGCTCACTTACCTTAGTTATTTAGTAAAAACAATTTGATTTGATGTAAAAACAATTTTATTTCATTGAAAACAATTTGATTTCATAAATATCAACAATAATTCAAGAACCTTTTATTTTTCAACAGCTTCCTTTTTGTGGAGGAAGATTTTTTCAGTTTCTCTTTATTAAAAACGATAAAAACAACAACAAAAAAATTAAAAAATAAATTAATACTTTTAAAAAAATTGGAAAGAGATGGAGGATTGGACCGAGGTGCGGTACGGCCGTAGGCGCCGTCGCCCTCGCCAGCCCCCCTGGGACCAGGGCTATGGACGGTCTGAAGGGTGGAAGGACCGAGCACCCACCTTCTCCAACCGGAGGGGGTTTCAGGACCCCTACTCCAACCGGAGGGGGTATCAAGACCCCTACCCTAACCCTAACCCTAACCCTAACCCTAACCCTAACCCTAACCCTAACCCTAACCCTAACCCTAACCCTAACCCTAACCCTAACCCTAACCCTAACCCTAACCCTAACCCTATGCATGTTCTGGAGACACGTTTTTGCAAAACACTTAGAAGTTTTTCACTCACTCCCATTCACTTGAATGGGGACACTTCAAACGACCATAACTCGGGAACCGTACGTCGTAGCGACTTGGGACCAACACTGGCGTGCTCAGGGTGCATGGAAATGGGGGGGTAGCCGCAATGTCATCCCGATGTCACGCTGGGAAATACACTTCTTGACGATCTTGATTCCCCATTCATGTCTATGTGAAAAAACAAAGTGTCCAAACTTGATGATTTTATGTGAGGCATTCAAGGGGCATATCCCACTGAGCCCCCACACGAAGTTTCAGCTCAATTGGATAAAGTTAAAGGCATTTGCCCCCTATTTCCAAAGTGGCACTCTTCAGTATGTCCTAACCCAAACCCTAACCCTAACCCTAACCCTAACCCTAACCCTAACCCTAACCCGACACTAACACTAACCCCCAACCCAACACAAACCCCAACCCCAACCCAAACCCAAAATATCACCAAGTGTCTGACACATGGCACATGCCAATATAGGGACCATTCGACTCCAAATGGCCTGAAACGTGCTCCTATGCATGTTCTGGAGACACGTTTTTGCAAAACACTTAGAAGTTTTTCACTCACTCCCATTCACTTGAATGGGGACACTTCAAACGACCATAACTCGGGAACCGTACGTCGTAGCGACTTGGGACCAACACTGGCGTGCTCAGGGTGCATGGAAATGGGGGGGTAGCCGCAATGTCATCCCGATGTCACGCTGGGAAATACACTTCTTGACGATCTTGATTCCCCATTCATGTCTATGTGAAAAAACAAAGTGTCCAAACTTGATGATTTTATGTGAGGCATTCAAGGGGCATATCCCACTGAGCCCCCACACGAAGTTTCAGCTCAATTGGATAAAGTTAAAGGCATTTGCCCCCTATTTCCAAAGTGGCACTCTTCAGTATGTCCTAACCCTAACCCTAACCCTAACCCCCTAACCCTAACCCAAACCCTAACCCTAACCCTAACCCTAACCCTAACCCTAACCCTAACCCGACACTAACACTAACCCCCAACCCAACACAAACCCCAACCCCAACCCAAACCCAAAATATCACCAAGTGTCTGACACATGGCACATGCCAATATAGGGACCATTCGACTCCAAATGGCCTGAAACGTGCTCCTATGCATGTTCTGGAGACACGTTTTTGCAAAACACTTAGAAGTTTTTCACTCACTCCCATTCACTTGAATGGGGACACTTCAAACGACCATAACTCGGGAACCGTACGTCGTAGCGACTTGGGACCAACACTGGCGTGCTCAGGGTGCATGGAAATGGGGGGGTAGCCGCAATGTCATCCCGATGTCACGCTGGGAAATACACTTCTTGACGATCTTGATTCCCCATTCATGTCTATGTGAAAAAACAAAGTGTCCAAACTTGATGATTTTATGTGAGGCATTCAAGGGGCATATCCCACTGAGCCCCCACACGAAGTTTCAGCTCAATTGGATAAAGTTAAAGGCATTTGCCCCCTATTTCCAAAGTGGCACTCTTCAGTATGTCCTAACCCAAACCCTAACCCTAACCCTAACCCTAACCCTAACCCTAACCCTAACCCGACACTAACACTAACCCCCAACCCAACACAAACCCCAACCCCAACCCAAACCCAAAATATCACCAAGTGTCTGACACATGGCACATGCCAATATAGGGACCATTCGACTCCAAATGGCCTGAAACGTGCTCCTATGCATGTTCTGGAGACACGTTTTTGCAAAACACTTAGAAGTTTTTCACTCACTCCCATTCACTTGAATGGGGACACTTCAAACGACCATAACTCGGGAACCGTACGTCGTAGCGACTTGGGACCAACACTGGCGTGCTCAGGGTGCATGGAAATGGGGGGGTAGCCGCAATGTCATCCCGATGTCACGCTGGGAAATACACTTCTTGACGATCTTGATTCCCCATTCATGTCTATGTGAAAAAACAAAGTGTCCAAACTTGATGATTTTATGTGAGGCATTCAAGGGGCATATCCCACTGAGCCCCCACACGAAGTTTCAGCTCAATTGGATAAAGTTAAAGGCATTTGCCCCCTATTTCCAAAGTGGCACTCTTCAGTATGTCCTAACCCTAACCCTAACCCTAACCCAGTATCAAGCTAAATTATGCTAACCTAACCCCTACTCCAGCCCCTAACCCTAACCTTAATCCCAATTTTAATTTGGTTTTTCTAAAGACTAGCCCCATTTGTGGCTCAGACCCCAACCCCAGGACTTATCCCAATTTGGTTCCCAACCCTAATCCTAACACCAAACCCTGACTCTAGCCCGTAAGTTGGCCCCAGAGGCCCTAAATTGATTTTACCGTATATGGCCTTAACATAAACCCAAGTGGAAATGGCAAAATAAATATACGAGGTACACTAATTTGGACACCGGTTATGAGTAAAGGATGGGAGATGGGAAGAAGGAAAGGAAAGGAAGAAGGAGGAGGAATATGGATAGTAGGGTATATAAATTAAATATAATTTGATAAGGGTAAATAAATTCATTTTTAATACAAACACAATAAATACAAATTGAAAGGGTAAACAAATTCATCTTTATTGCAAACACAGGGAATATAAAAACATATCCAATACATAAACACAAATTGGCTGAACACAAATTGTTTCGTACAGAGGCGGAGTATAAAAGGGAGAGCAGAACATGAAGTGCATCAGTTTGGCGGGGAACTTCGGAGGAGCAACATCTCCCCAGAGAAACTCAATTACTTACCGATACTTACCAACTCAATTACTTACCGATACTTACCTGTATGATGGCAACCTGAAGAAGTCCGAATCAAGACGAAACGTCGACGCCACATGCAGAAGAAAAACAAGGTTAACCAACTCAAACAAGGGAGGGAATTATTAAAAAAACAACATGATGCCAAACAAAAAAGTTAAAAACAACAAAAAAATAGTAAACACAATGAAAACAAGAAAAAGAGTGGTGTATTAAAACAAATAAGTTATACTTGATATAAGATTTAATTTGATGATAAAAAAACTCAACTAGATCAAACAAATACGTTATTATATATATACACCGCGACAACAAACCCAATTAGAGGTGATGGGGAGGGGCGTCTGATCATCCCCCATGTACAAGATGGACCGTGCACCTTTGGGGGGACAGGTAGTGCACCTGTCTCTCTATTTCTTTCCTCTAACCTACCCAGCCAGTGCCTCCGTGGGTGTGTTTGGTCAGTCATCCTTCCCCCAGTATCAAGCTAAATTATGCTAACCTAACCCCTACTCCAGCCCCTAACCCTAACCTTAATCCCAATTTTAATTTGGTTTTTCTAAAGACTAGCCCCATTTGTGGCTCAGACCCCAACCCCAGGACTTATCCCAATTTGGTTCCCAACCCTAATCCTAACACCAAACCCTGACTCTAGCCCGTAAGTTGGCCCCAGAGGCCCTAAATTGATTTTACCGTATATGGCCTTAACATAAACCCAAGTGGAAATGGCAAAATAAATATACGAGGTACACTAATTTGGACACCGGTTATGAGTAAAGGATGGGAGATGGGAAGAAGGAAAGGAAAGGAAGAAGGAGGAGGAATATGGATAGTAGGGTATATAAATTAAATATAATTTGATAAGGGTAAATAAATTCATTTTTAATACAAACACAATAAATACAAATTGAAAGGGTAAACAAATTCATCTTTATTGCAAACACAGGGAATATAAAAACATATCCAATACATAAACACAAATTGGCTGAACACAAATTGTTTCGTACAGAGGCGGAGTATAAAAGGGAGAGCAGAACATGAAGTGCATCAGTTTGGCGGGGAACTTCGGAGGAGCAACATCTCCCCAGAGAAACTCAATTACTTACCGATACTTACCAACTCAATTACTTACCGATACTTACCTGTATGATGGCAACCTGAAGAAGTCCGAATCAAGACGAAACGTCGACGCCACATGCAGAAGAAAAACAAGGTTAACCAACTCAAACAAGGGAGGGAATTATTAAAAAAACAACATGATGCCAAACAAAAAAGTTAAAAACAACAAAAAAATAGTAAACACAATGAAAACAAGAAAAAGAGTGGTGTATTAAAACAAATAAGTTATACTTGATATAAGATTTAATTTGATGATAAAAAAACTCAACTAGATCAAACAAATACGTTATTATATATATACACCGCGACAACAAACCCAATTAGAGGTGATGGGGAGGGGCGTCTGATCATCCCCCATGTACAAGATGGACCGTGCACCTTTGGGGGGACAGGTAGTGCACCTGTCTCTCTATTTCTTTCCTCTAACCTACCCAGCCAGTGCCTCCGTGGGTGTGTTTGGTCAGTCATCCTTCCCCCAGTATCAAGCTAAATTATGCTAACCTAACCCCTACTCCAGCCCCTAACCCTAACCTTAATCCCAATTTTAATTTGGTTTTTCTAAAGACTAGCCCCATTTGTGGCTCAGACCCCAACCCCAGGACTTATCCCAATTTGGTTCCCAACCCTAATCCTAACACCAAACCCTGACTCTAGCCCGTAAGTTGGCCCCAGAGGCCCTAAATTGATTTTACCGTATATGGCCTTAACATAAACCCAAGTGGAAATGGCAAAATAAATATACGAGGTACACTAATTTGGACACCGGTTATGAGTAAAGGATGGGAGATGGGAAGAAGGAAAGGAAAGGAAGAAGGAGGAGGAATATGGATAGTAGGGTATATAAATTAAATATAATTTGATAAGGGTAAATAAATTCATTTTTAATACAAACACAATAAATACAAATTGAAAGGGTAAACAAATTCATCTTTATTGCAAACACAGGGAATATAAAAACATATCCAATACATAAACACAAATTGGCTGAACACAAATTGTTTCGTACAGAGGCGGAGTATAAAAGGGAGAGCAGAACATGAAGTGCATCAGTTTGGCGGGGAACTTCGGAGGAGCAACATCTCCCCAGAGAAACTCAATTACTTACCGATACTTACCAACTCAATTACTTACCGATACTTACCTGTATGATGGCAACCTGAAGAAGTCCGAATCAAGACGAAACGTCGACGCCACATGCAGAAGAAAAACAAGGTTAACCAACTCAAACAAGGGAGGGAATTATTAAAAAAACAACATGATGCCAAACAAAAAAGTTAAAAACAACAAAAAAATAGTAAACACAATGAAAACAAGAAAAAGAGTGGTGTATTAAAACAAATAAGTTATACTTGATATAAGATTTAATTTGATGATAAAAAAACTCAACTAGATCAAACAAATACGTTATTATATATATACACCGCGACAACAAACCCAATTAGAGGTGATGGGGAGGGGCGTCTGATCATCCCCCATGTACAAGATGGACCGTGCACCTTTGGGGGGACAGGTAGTGCACCTGTCTCTCTATTTCTTTCCTCTAACCTACCCAGCCAGTGCCTCCGTGGGTGTGTTTGGTCAGTCATCCTTCCCCCAGTATCAAGCTAAATTATGCTAACCTAACCCCTACTCCAGCCCCTAACCCTAACCTTAATCCCAATTTTAATTTGGTTTTTCTAAAGACTAGCCCCATTTGTGGCTCAGACCCCAACCCCAGGACTTATCCCAATTTGGTTCCCAACCCTAATCCTAACACCAAACCCTGACTCTAGCCCGTAAGTTGGCCCCAGAGGCCCTAAATTGATTTTACCGTATATGGCCTTAACATAAACCCAAGTGGAAATGGCAAAATAAATATACGAGGTACACTAATTTGGACACCGGTTATGAGTAAAGGATGGGAGATGGGAAGAAGGAAAGGAAAGGAAGAAGGAGGAGGAATATGGATAGTAGGGTATATAAATTAAATATAATTTGATAAGGGTAAATAAATTCATTTTTAATACAAACACAATAAATACAAATTGAAAGGGTAAACAAATTCATCTTTATTGCAAACACAGGGAATATAAAAACATATCCAATACATAAACACAAATTGGCTGAACACAAATTGTTTCGTACAGAGGCGGAGTATAAAAGGGAGAGCAGAACATGAAGTGCATCAGTTTGGCGGGGAACTTCGGAGGAGCAACATCTCCCCAGAGAAACTCAATTACTTACCGATACTTACCAACTCAATTACTTACCGATACTTACCTGTATGATGGCAACCTGAAGAAGTCCGAATCAAGACGAAACGTCGACGCCACATGCAGAAGAAAAACAAGGTTAACCAACTCAAACAAGGGAGGGAATTATTAAAAAAACAACATGATGCCAAACAAAAAAGTTAAAAACAACAAAAAAATAGTAAACACAATGAAAACAAGAAAAAGAGTGGTGTATTAAAACAAATAAGTTATACTTGATATAAGATTTAATTTGATGATAAAAAAACTCAACTAGATCAAACAAATACGTTATTATATATATACACCGCGACAACAAACCCAATTAGAGGTGATAGGGAGGGGCGTCTGATCATCCCCCATGTACAAGATGGACCGTGCACCTTTGGGGGGACAGGTAGTGCACCTGTCTCTCTATTTCTTTCCTCTAACCTACCCAGCCAGTGCCTCCGTGGGTGTGTTTGGTCAGTCATCCTTCCCCCAGTATCAAGCTAAATTATGCTAACCTAACCCCTACTCCAGCCCCTAACCCTAACCTTAATCCCAATTTTAATTTGGTTTTTCTAAAGACTAGCCCCATTTGTGGCTCAGACCCCAACCCCAGGACTTATCCCAATTTGGTTCCCAACCCTAATCCTAACACCAAACCCTGACTCTAGCCCGTAAGTTGGCCCCAGAGGCCCTAAATTGATTTTACCGTATATGGCCTTAACATAAACCCAAGTGGAAATGGCAAAATAAATATACGAGGTACACTAATTTGGACACCGGTTATGAGTAAAGGATGGGAGATGGGAAGAAGGAAAGGAAAGGAAGAAGGAGGAGGAATATGGATAGTAGGGTATATAAATTAAATATAATTTGATAAGGGTAAATAAATTCATTTTTAATACAAACACAATAAATACAAATTGAAAGGGTAAACAAATTCATCTTTATTGCAAACACAGGGAATATAAAAACATATCCAATACATAAACACAAATTGGCTGAACACAAATTGTTTCGTACAGAGGCGGAGTATAAAAGGGAGAGCAGAACATGAAGTGCATCAGTTTGGCGGGGAACTTCGGAGGAGCAACATCTCCCCAGAGAAACTCAATTACTTACCGATACTTACCAACTCAATTACTTACCGATACTTACCTGTATGATGGCAACCTGAAGAAGTCCGAATCAAGACGAAACGTCGACGCCACATGCAGAAGAAAAACAAGGTTAACCAACTCAAACAAGGGAGGGAATTATTAAAAAAACAACATGATGCCAAACAAAAAAGTTAAAAACAACAAAAAAATAGTAAACACAATGAAAACAAGAAAAAGAGTGGTGTATTAAAACAAATAAGTTATACTTGATATAAGATTTAATTTGATGATAAAAAAACTCAACTAGATCAAACAAATACGTTATTATATATATACACCGCGACAACAAACCCAATTAGAGGTGATGGGGAGGGGCGTCTGATCATCCCCCATGTACAAGATGGACCGTGCACCTTTGGGGGGACAGGTAGTGCACCTGTCTCTCTATTTCTTTCCTCTAACCTACCCAGCCAGTGCCTCCGTGGGTGTGTTTGGTCAGTCATCCTTCCCCCAGTATCAAGCTAAATTATGCTAACCTAACCCCTACTCCAGCCCCTAACCCTAACCTTAATCCCAATTTTAATTTGGTTTTTCTAAAGACTAGCCCCATTTGTGGCTCAGACCCCAACCCCAGGACTTATCCCAATTTGGTTCCCAACCCTAATCCTAACACCAAACCCTGACTCTAGCCCGTAAGTTGGCCCCAGAGGCCCTAAATTGATTTTACCGTATATGGCCTTAACATAAACCCAAGTGGAAATGGCAAAATAAATATACGAGGTACACTAATTTGGACACCGGTTATGAGTAAAGGATGGGAGATGGGAAGAAGGAAAGGAAAGGAAGAAGGAGGAGGAATATGGATAGTAGGGTATATAAATTAAATATAATTTGATAAGGGTAAATAAATTCATTTTTAATACAAACACAATAAATACAAATTGAAAGGGTAAACAAATTCATCTTTATTGCAAACACAGGGAATATAAAAACATATCCAATACATAAACACAAATTGGCTGAACACAAATTGTTTCGTACAGAGGCGGAGTATAAAAGGGAGAGCAGAACATGAAGTGCATCAGTTTGGCGGGGAACTTCGGAGGAGCAACATCTCCCCAGAGAAACTCAATTACTTACCGATACTTACCAACTCAATTACTTACCGATACTTACCTGTATGATGGCAACCTGAAGAAGTCCGAATCAAGACGAAACGTCGACGCCACATGCAGAAGAAAAACAAGGTTAACCAACTCAAACAAGGGAGGGAATTATTAAAAAAACAACATGATGCCAAACAAAAAAGTTAAAAACAACAAAAAAATAGTAAACACAATGAAAACAAGAAAAAGAGTGGTGTATTAAAACAAATAAGTTATACTTGATATAAGATTTAATTTGATGATAAAAAAACTCAACTAGATCAAACAAATACGTTATTATATATATACACCGCGACAACAAACCCAATTAGAGGTGATGGGGAGGGGCGTCTGATCATCCCCCATGTACAAGATGGACCGTGCACCTTTGGGGGGACAGGTAGTGCACCTGTCTCTCTATTTCTTTCCTCTAACCTACCCAGCCAGTGCCTCCGTGGGTGTGTTTGGTCAGTCATCCTTCCCCCAGTATCAAGCTAAATTATGCTAACCTAACCCCTACTCCAGCCCCTAACCCTAACCTTAATCCCAATTTTAATTTGGTTTTTCTAAAGACTAGCCCCATTTGTGGCTCAGACCCCAACCCCAGGACTTATCCCAATTTGGTTCCCAACCCTAATCCTAACACCAAACCCTGACTCTAGCCCGTAAGTTGGCCCCAGAGGCCCTAAATTGATTTTACCGTATATGGCCTTAACATAAACCCAAGTGGAAATGGCAAAATAAATATACGAGGTACACTAATTTGGACACCGGTTATGAGTAAAGGATGGGAGATGGGAAGAAGGAAAGGAAAGGAAGAAGGAGGAGGAATATGGATAGTAGGGTATATAAATTAAATATAATTTGATAAGGGTAAATAAATTCATTTTTAATACAAACACAATAAATACAAATTGAAAGGGTAAACAAATTCATCTTTATTGCAAACACAGGGAATATAAAAACATATCCAATACATAAACACAAATTGGCTGAACACAAATTGTTTCGTACAGAGGCGGAGTATAAAAGGGAGAGCAGAACATGAAGTGCATCAGTTTGGCGGGGAACTTCGGAGGAGCAACATCTCCCCAGAGAAACTCAATTACTTACCGATACTTACCAACTCAATTACTTACCGATACTTACCTGTATGATGGCAACCTGAAGAAGTCCGAATCAAGACGAAACGTCGACGCCACATGCAGAAGAAAAACAAGGTTAACCAACTCAAACAAGGGAGGGAATTATTAAAAAAACAACATGATGCCAAACAAAAAAGTTAAAAACAACAAAAAAATAGTAAACACAATGAAAACAAGAAAAAGAGTGGTGTATTAAAACAAATAAGTTATACTTGATATAAGATTTAATTTGATGATAAAAAAACTCAACTAGATCAAACAAATACGTTATTATATATATACACCGCGACAACAAACCCAATTAGAGGTGATGGGGAGGGGCGTCTGATCATCCCCCATGTACAAGATGGACCGTGCACCTTTGGGGGGACAGGTAGTGCACCTGTCTCTCTATTTCTTTCCTCTAACCTACCCAGCCAGTGCCTCCGTGGGTGTGTTTGGTCAGTCATCCTTCCCCCAGTATCAAGCTAAATTATGCTAACCTAACCCCTACTCCAGCCCCTAACCCTAACCTTAATCCCAATTTTAATTTGGTTTTTCTAAAGACTAGCCCCATTTGTGGCTCAGACCCCAACCCCAGGACTTATCCCAATTTGGTTCCCAACCCTAATCCTAACACCAAACCCTGACTCTAGCCCGTAAGTTGGCCCCAGAGGCCCTAAATTGATTTTACCGTATATGGCCTTAACATAAACCCAAGTGGAAATGGCAAAATAAATATACGAGGTACACTAATTTGGACACCGGTTATGAGTAAAGGATGGGAGATGGGAAGAAGGAAAGGAAAGGAAGAAGGAGGAGGAATATGGATAGTAGGGTATATAAATTAAATATAATTTGATAAGGGTAAATAAATTCATTTTTAATACAAACACAATAAATACAAATTGAAAGGGTAAACAAATTCATCTTTATTGCAAACACAGGGAATATAAAAACATATCCAATACATAAACACAAATTGGCTGAACACAAATTGTTTCGTACAGAGGCGGAGTATAAAAGGGAGAGCAGAACATGAAGTGCATCAGTTTGGCGGGGAACTTCGGAGGAGCAACATCTCCCCAGAGAAACTCAATTACTTACCGATACTTACCAACTCAATTACTTACCGATACTTACCTGTATGATGGCAACCTGAAGAAGTCCGAATCAAGACGAAACGTCGACGCCACATGCAGAAGAAAAACAAGGTTAACCAACTCAAACAAGGGAGGGAATTATTAAAAAAACAACATGATGCCAAACAAAAAAGTTAAAAACAACAAAAAAATAGTAAACACAATGAAAACAAGAAAAAGAGTGGTGTATTAAAACAAATAAGTTATACTTGATATAAGATTTAATTTGATGATAAAAAAACTCAACTAGATCAAACAAATACGTTATTATATATATACACCGCGACAACAAACCCAATTAGAGGTGATGGGGAGGGGCGTCTGATCATCCCCCATGTACAAGATGGACCGTGCACCTTTGGGGGGACAGGTAGTGCACCTGTCTCTCTATTTCTTTCCTCTAACCTACCCAGCCAGTGCCTCCGTGGGTGTGTTTGGTCAGTCATCCTTCCCCCAGTATCAAGCTAAATTATGCTAACCTAACCCCTACTCCAGCCCCTAACCCTAACCTTAATCCCAATTTTAATTTGGTTTTTCTAAAGACTAGCCCCATTTGTGGCTCAGACCCCAACCCCAGGACTTATCCCAATTTGGTTCCCAACCCTAATCCTAACACCAAACCCTGACTCTAGCCCGTAAGTTGGCCCCAGAGGCCCTAAATTGATTTTACCGTATATGGCCTTAACATAAACCCAAGTGGAAATGGCAAAATAAATATACGAGGTACACTAATTTGGACACCGGTTATGAGTAAAGGATGGGAGATGGGAAGAAGGAAAGGAAAGGAAGAAGGAGGAGGAATATGGATAGTAGGGTATATAAATTAAATATAATTTGATAAGGGTAAATAAATTCATTTTTAATACAAACACAATAAATACAAATTGAAAGGGTAAACAAATTCATCTTTATTGCAAACACAGGGAATATAAAAACATATCCAATACATAAACACAAATTGGCTGAACACAAATTGTTTCGTACAGAGGCGGAGTATAAAAGGGAGAGCAGAACATGAAGTGCATCAGTTTGGCGGGGAACTTCGGAGGAGCAACATCTCCCCAGAGAAACTCAATTACTTACCGATACTTACCAACTCAATTACTTACCGATACTTACCTGTATGATGGCAACCTGAAGAAGTCCGAATCAAGACGAAACGTCGACGCCACATGCAGAAGAAAAACAAGGTTAACCAACTCAAACAAGGGAGGGAATTATTAAAAAAACAACATGATGCCAAACAAAAAAGTTAAAAACAACAAAAAAATAGTAAACACAATGAAAACAAGAAAAAGAGTGGTGTATTAAAACAAATAAGTTATACTTGATATAAGATTTAATTTGATGATAAAAAAACTCAACTAGATCAAACAAATACGTTATTATATATATACACCGCGACAACAAACCCAATTAGAGGTGATGGGGAGGGGCGTCTGATCATCCCCCATGTACAAGATGGACCGTGCACCTTTGGGGGGACAGGTAGTGCACCTGTCTCTCTATTTCTTTCCTCTAACCTACCCAGCCAGTGCCTCCGTGGGTGTGTTTGGTCAGTCATCCTTCCCCCAGTATCAAGCTAAATTATGCTAACCTAACCCCTACTCCAGCCCCTAACCCTAACCTTAATCCCAATTTTAATTTGGTTTTTCTAAAGACTAGCCCCATTTGTGGCTCAGACCCCAACCCCAGGACTTATCCCAATTTGGTTCCCAACCCTAATCCTAACACCAAACCCTGACTCTAGCCCGTAAGTTGGCCCCAGAGGCCCTAAATTGATTTTACCGTATATGGCCTTAACATAAACCCAAGTGGAAATGGCAAAATAAATATACGAGGTACACTAATTTGGACACCGGTTATGAGTAAAGGATGGGAGATGGGAAGAAGGAAAGGAAAGGAAGAAGGAGGAGGAATATGGATAGTAGGGTATATAAATTAAATATAATTTGATAAGGGTAAATAAATTCATTTTTAATACAAACACAATAAATACAAATTGAAAGGGTAAACAAATTCATCTTTATTGCAAACACAGGGAATATAAAAACATATCCAATACATAAACACAAATTGGCTGAACACAAATTGTTTCGTACAGAGGCGGAGTATAAAAGGGAGAGCAGAACATGAAGTGCATCAGTTTGGCGGGGAACTTCGGAGGAGCAACATCTCCCCAGAGAAACTCAATTACTTACCGATACTTACCAACTCAATTACTTACCGATACTTACCTGTATGATGGCAACCTGAAGAAGTCCGAATCAAGACGAAACGTCGACGCCACATGCAGAAGAAAAACAAGGTTAACCAACTCAAACAAGGGAGGGAATTATTAAAAAAACAACATGATGCCAAACAAAAAAGTTAAAAACAACAAAAAAATAGTAAACACAATGAAAACAAGAAAAAGAGTGGTGTATTAAAACAAATAAGTTATACTTGATATAAGATTTAATTTGATGATAAAAAAACTCAACTAGATCAAACAAATACGTTATTATATATATACACCGCGACAACAAACCCAATTAGAGGTGATGGGGAGGGGCGTCTGATCATCCCCCATGTACAAGATGGACCGTGCACCTTTGGGGGGACAGGTAGTGCACCTGTCTCTCTATTTCTTTCCTCTAACCTACCCAGCCAGTGCCTCCGTGGGTGTGTTTGGTCAGTCATCCTTCCCCCAGTATCAAGCTAAATTATGCTAACCTAACCCCTACTCCAGCCCCTAACCCTAACCTTAATCCCAATTTTAATTTGGTTTTTCTAAAGACTAGCCCCATTTGTGGCTCAGACCCCAACCCCAGGACTTATCCCAATTTGGTTCCCAACCCTAATCCTAACACCAAACCCTGACTCTAGCCCGTAAGTTGGCCCCAGAGGCCCTAAATTGATTTTACCGTATATGGCCTTAACATAAACCCAAGTGGAAATGGCAAAATAAATATACGAGGTACACTAATTTGGACACCGGTTATGAGTAAAGGATGGGAGATGGGAAGAAGGAAAGGAAAGGAAGAAGGAGGAGGAATATGGATAGTAGGGTATATAAATTAAATATAATTTGATAAGGGTAAATAAATTCATTTTTAATACAAACACAATAAATACAAATTGAAAGGGTAAACAAATTCATCTTTATTGCAAACACAGGGAATATAAAAACATATCCAATACATAAACACAAATTGGCTGAACACAAATTGTTTCGTACAGAGGCGGAGTATAAAAGGGAGAGCAGAACATGAAGTGCATCAGTTTGGCGGGGAACTTCGGAGGAGCAACATCTCCCCAGAGAAACTCAATTACTTACCGATACTTACCAACTCAATTACTTACCGATACTTACCTGTATGATGGCAACCTGAAGAAGTCCGAATCAAGACGAAACGTCGACGCCACATGCAGAAGAAAAACAAGGTTAACCAACTCAAACAAGGGAGGGAATTATTAAAAAAACAACATGATGCCAAACAAAAAAGTTAAAAACAACAAAAAAATAGTAAACACAATGAAAACAAGAAAAAGAGTGGTGTATTAAAACAAATAAGTTATACTTGATATAAGATTTAATTTGATGATAAAAAAACTCAACTAGATCAAACAAATACGTTATTATATATATACACCGCGACAACAAACCCAATTAGAGGTGATGGGGAGGGGCGTCTGATCATCCCCCATGTACAAGATGGACCGTGCACCTTTGGGGGGACAGGTAGTGCACCTGTCTCTCTATTTCTTTCCTCTAACCTACCCAGCCAGTGCCTCCGTGGGTGTGTTTGGTCAGTCATCCTTCCCCCAGTATCAAGCTAAATTATGCTAACCTAACCCCTACTCCAGCCCCTAACCCTAACCTTAATCCCAATTTTAATTTGGTTTTTCTAAAGACTAGCCCCATTTGTGGCTCAGACCCCAACCCCAGGACTTATCCCAATTTGGTTCCCAACCCTAATCCTAACACCAAACCCTGACTCTAGCCCGTAAGTTGGCCCCAGAGGCCCTAAATTGATTTTACCGTATATGGCCTTAACATAAACCCAAGTGGAAATGGCAAAATAAATATACGAGGTACACTAATTTGGACACCGGTTATGAGTAAAGGATGGGAGATGGGAAGAAGGAAAGGAAAGGAAGAAGGAGGAGGAATATGGATAGTAGGGTATATAAATTAAATATAATTTGATAAGGGTAAATAAATTCATTTTTAATACAAACACAATAAATACAAATTGAAAGGGTAAACAAATTCATCTTTATTGCAAACACAGGGAATATAAAAACATATCCAATACATAAACACAAATTGGCTGAACACAAATTGTTTCGTACAGAGGCGGAGTATAAAAGGGAGAGCAGAACATGAAGTGCATCAGTTTGGCGGGGAACTTCGGAGGAGCAACATCTCCCCAGAGAAACTCAATTACTTACCGATACTTACCAACTCAATTACTTACCGATACTTACCTGTATGATGGCAACCTGAAGAAGTCCGAATCAAGACGAAACGTCGACGCCACATGCAGAAGAAAAACAAGGTTAACCAACTCAAACAAGGGAGGGAATTATTAAAAAAACAACATGATGCCAAACAAAAAAGTTAAAAACAACAAAAAAATAGTAAACACAATGAAAACAAGAAAAAGAGTGGTGTATTAAAACAAATAAGTTATACTTGATATAAGATTTAATTTGATGATAAAAAAACTCAACTAGATCAAACAAATACGTTATTATATATATACACCGCGACAACAAACCCAATTAGAGGTGATGGGGAGGGGCGTCTGATCATCCCCCATGTACAAGATGGACCGTGCACCTTTGGGGGGACAGGTAGTGCACCTGTCTCTCTATTTCTTTCCTCTAACCTACCCAGCCAGTGCCTCCGTGGGTGTGTTTGGTCAGTCATCCTTCCCCCAGTATCAAGCTAAATTATGCTAACCTAACCCCTACTCCAGCCCCTAACCCTAACCTTAATCCCAATTTTAATTTGGTTTTTCTAAAGACTAGCCCCATTTGTGGCTCAGACCCCAACCCCAGGACTTATCCCAATTTGGTTCCCAACCCTAATCCTAACACCAAACCCTGACTCTAGCCCGTAAGTTGGCCCCAGAGGCCCTAAATTGATTTTACCGTATATGGCCTTAACATAAACCCAAGTGGAAATGGCAAAATAAATATACGAGGTACACTAATTTGGACACCGGTTATGAGTAAAGGATGGGAGATGGGAAGAAGGAAAGGAAAGGAAGAAGGAGGAGGAATATGGATAGTAGGGTATATAAATTAAATATAATTTGATAAGGGTAAATAAATTCATTTTTAATACAAACACAATAAATACAAATTGAAAGGGTAAACAAATTCATCTTTATTGCAAACACAGGGAATATAAAAACATATCCAATACATAAACACAAATTGGCTGAACACAAATTGTTTCGTACAGAGGCGGAGTATAAAAGGGAGAGCAGAACATGAAGTGCATCAGTTTGGCGGGGAACTTCGGAGGAGCAACATCTCCCCAGAGAAACTCAATTACTTACCGATACTTACCAACTCAATTACTTACCGATACTTACCTGTATGATGGCAACCTGAAGAAGTCCGAATCAAGACGAAACGTCGACGCCACATGCAGAAGAAAAACAAGGTTAACCAACTCAAACAAGGGAGGGAATTATTAAAAAAACAACATGATGCCAAACAAAAAAGTTAAAAACAACAAAAAAATAGTAAACACAATGAAAACAAGAAAAAGAGTGGTGTATTAAAACAAATAAGTTATACTTGATATAAGATTTAATTTGATGATAAAAAAACTCAACTAGATCAAACAAATACGTTATTATATATATACACCGCGACAACAAACCCAATTAGAGGTGATGGGGAGGGGCGTCTGATCATCCCCCATGTACAAGATGGACCGTGCACCTTTGGGGGGACAGGTAGTGCACCTGTCTCTCTATTTCTTTCCTCTAACCTACCCAGCCAGTGCCTCCGTGGGTGTGTTTGGTCAGTCATCCTTCCCCCAGTATCAAGCTAAATTATGCTAACCTAACCCCTACTCCAGCCCCTAACCCTAACCTTAATCCCAATTTTAATTTGGTTTTTCTAAAGACTAGCCCCATTTGTGGCTCAGACCCCAACCCCAGGACTTATCCCAATTTGGTTCCCAACCCTAATCCTAACACCAAACCCTGACTCTAGCCCGTAAGTTGGCCCCAGAGGCCCTAAATTGATTTTACCGTATATGGCCTTAACATAAACCCAAGTGGAAATGGCAAAATAAATATACGAGGTACACTAATTTGGACACCGGTTATGAGTAAAGGATGGGAGATGGGAAGAAGGAAAGGAAAGGAAGAAGGAGGAGGAATATGGATAGTAGGGTATATAAATTAAATATAATTTGATAAGGGTAAATAAATTCATTTTTAATACAAACACAATAAATACAAATTGAAAGGGTAAACAAATTCATCTTTATTGCAAACACAGGGAATATAAAAACATATCCAATACATAAACACAAATTGGCTGAACACAAATTGTTTCGTACAGAGGCGGAGTATAAAAGGGAGAGCAGAACATGAAGTGCATCAGTTTGGCGGGGAACTTCGGAGGAGCAACATCTCCCCAGAGAAACTCAATTACTTACCGATACTTACCAACTCAATTACTTACCGATACTTACCTGTATGATGGCAACCTGAAGAAGTCCGAATCAAGACGAAACGTCGACGCCACATGCAGAAGAAAAACAAGGTTAACCAACTCAAACAAGGGAGGGAATTATTAAAAAAACAACATGATGCCAAACAAAAAAGTTAAAAACAACAAAAAAATAGTAAACACAATGAAAACAAGAAAAAGAGTGGTGTATTAAAACAAATAAGTTATACTTGATATAAGATTTAATTTGATGATAAAAAAACTCAACTAGATCAAACAAATACGTTATTATATATATACACCGCGACAACAAACCCAATTAGAGGTGATGGGGAGGGGCGTCTGATCATCCCCCATGTACAAGATGGACCGTGCACCTTTGGGGGGACAGGTAGTGCACCTGTCTCTCTATTTCTTTCCTCTAACCTACCCAGCCAGTGCCTCCGTGGGTGTGTTTGGTCAGTCATCCTTCCCCCAGTATCAAGCTAAATTATGCTAACCTAACCCCTACTCCAGCCCCTAACCCTAACCTTAATCCCAATTTTAATTTGGTTTTTCTAAAGACTAGCCCCATTTGTGGCTCAGACCCCAACCCCAGGACTTATCCCAATTTGGTTCCCAACCCTAATCCTAACACCAAACCCTGACTCTAGCCCGTAAGTTGGCCCCAGAGGCCCTAAATTGATTTTACCGTATATGGCCTTAACATAAACCCAAGTGGAAATGGCAAAATAAATATACGAGGTACACTAATTTGGACACCGGTTATGAGTAAAGGATGGGAGATGGGAAGAAGGAAAGGAAAGGAAGAAGGAGGAGGAATATGGATAGTAGGGTATATAAATTAAATATAATTTGATAAGGGTAAATAAATTCATTTTTAATACAAACACAATAAATACAAATTGAAAGGGTAAACAAATTCATCTTTATTGCAAACACAGGGAATATAAAAACATATCCAATACATAAACACAAATTGGCTGAACACAAATTGTTTCGTACAGAGGCGGAGTATAAAAGGGAGAGCAGAACATGAAGTGCATCAGTTTGGCGGGGAACTTCGGAGGAGCAACATCTCCCCAGAGAAACTCAATTACTTACCGATACTTACCAACTCAATTACTTACCGATACTTACCTGTATGATGGCAACCTGAAGAAGTCCGAATCAAGACGAAACGTCGACGCCACATGCAGAAGAAAAACAAGGTTAACCAACTCAAACAAGGGAGGGAATTATTAAAAAAACAACATGATGCCAAACAAAAAAGTTAAAAACAACAAAAAAATAGTAAACACAATGAAAACAAGAAAAAGAGTGGTGTATTAAAACAAATAAGTTATACTTGATATAAGATTTAATTTGATGATAAAAAAACTCAACTAGATCAAACAAATACGTTATTATATATATACACCGCGACAACAAACCCAATTAGAGGTGATGGGGAGGGGCGTCTGATCATCCCCCATGTACAAGATGGACCGTGCACCTTTGGGGGGACAGGTAGTGCACCTGTCTCTCTATTTCTTTCCTCTAACCTACCCAGCCAGTGCCTCCGTGGGTGTGTTTGGTCAGTCATCCTTCCCCCAGTATCAAGCTAAATTATGCTAACCTAACCCCTACTCCAGCCCCTAACCCTAACCTTAATCCCAATTTTAATTTGGTTTTTCTAAAGACTAGCCCCATTTGTGGCTCAGACCCCAACCCCAGGACTTATCCCAATTTGGTTCCCAACCCTAATCCTAACACCAAACCCTGACTCTAGCCCGTAAGTTGGCCCCAGAGGCCCTAAATTGATTTTACCGTATATGGCCTTAACATAAACCCAAGTGGAAATGGCAAAATAAATATACGAGGTACACTAATTTGGACACCGGTTATGAGTAAAGGATGGGAGATGGGAAGAAGGAAAGGAAAGGAAGAAGGAGGAGGAATATGGATAGTAGGGTATATAAATTAAATATAATTTGATAAGGGTAAATAAATTCATTTTTAATACAAACACAATAAATACAAATTGAAAGGGTAAACAAATTCATCTTTATTGCAAACACAGGGAATATAAAAACATATCCAATACATAAACACAAATTGGCTGAACACAAATTGTTTCGTACAGAGGCGGAGTATAAAAGGGAGAGCAGAACATGAAGTGCATCAGTTTGGCGGGGAACTTCGGAGGAGCAACATCTCCCCAGAGAAACTCAATTACTTACCGATACTTACCAACTCAATTACTTACCGATACTTACCTGTATGATGGCAACCTGAAGAAGTCCGAATCAAGACGAAACGTCGACGCCACATGCAGAAGAAAAACAAGGTTAACCAACTCAAACAAGGGAGGGAATTATTAAAAAAACAACATGATGCCAAACAAAAAAGTTAAAAACAACAAAAAAATAGTAAACACAATGAAAACAAGAAAAAGAGTGGTGTATTAAAACAAATAAGTTATACTTGATATAAGATTTAATTTGATGATAAAAAAACTCAACTAGATCAAACAAATACGTTATTATATATATACACCGCGACAACAAACCCAATTAGAGGTGATGGGGAGGGGCGTCTGATCATCCCCCATGTACAAGATGGACCGTGCACCTTTGGGGGGACAGGTAGTGCACCTGTCTCTCTATTTCTTTCCTCTAACCTACCCAGCCAGTGCCTCCGTGGGTGTGTTTGGTCAGTCATCCTTCCCCCAGTATCAAGCTAAATTATGCTAACCTAACCCCTACTCCAGCCCCTAACCCTAACCTTAATCCCAATTTTAATTTGGTTTTTCTAAAGACTAGCCCCATTTGTGGCTCAGACCCCAACCCCAGGACTTATCCCAATTTGGTTCCCAACCCTAATCCTAACACCAAACCCTGACTCTAGCCCGTAAGTTGGCCCCAGAGGCCCTAAATTGATTTTACCGTATATGGCCTTAACATAAACCCAAGTGGAAATGGCAAAATAAATATACGAGGTACACTAATTTGGACACCGGTTATGAGTAAAGGATGGGAGATGGGAAGAAGGAAAGGAAAGGAAGAAGGAGGAGGAATATGGATAGTAGGGTATATAAATTAAATATAATTTGATAAGGGTAAATAAATTCATTTTTAATACAAACACAATAAATACAAATTGAAAGGGTAAACAAATTCATCTTTATTGCAAACACAGGGAATATAAAAACATATCCAATACATAAACACAAATTGGCTGAACACAAATTGTTTCGTACAGAGGCGGAGTATAAAAGGGAGAGCAGAACATGAAGTGCATCAGTTTGGCGGGGAACTTCGGAGGAGCAACATCTCCCCAGAGAAACTCAATTACTTACCGATACTTACCAACTCAATTACTTACCGATACTTACCTGTATGATGGCAACCTGAAGAAGTCCGAATCAAGACGAAACGTCGACGCCACATGCAGAAGAAAAACAAGGTTAACCAACTCAAACAAGGGAGGGAATTATTAAAAAAACAACATGATGCCAAACAAAAAAGTTAAAAACAACAAAAAAATAGTAAACACAATGAAAACAAGAAAAAGAGTGGTGTATTAAAACAAATAAGTTATACTTGATATAAGATTTAATTTGATGATAAAAAAACTCAACTAGATCAAACAAATACGTTATTATATATATACACCGCGACAACAAACCCAATTAGAGGTGATGGGGAGGGGCGTCTGATCATCCCCCATGTACAAGATGGACCGTGCACCTTTGGGGGGACAGGTAGTGCACCTGTCTCTCTATTTCTTTCCTCTAACCTACCCAGCCAGTGCCTCCGTGGGTGTGTTTGGTCAGTCATCCTTCCCCCAGTATCAAGCTAAATTATGCTAACCTAACCCCTACTCCAGCCCCTAACCCTAACCTTAATCCCAATTTTAATTTGGTTTTTCTAAAGACTAGCCCCATTTGTGGCTCAGACCCCAACCCCAGGACTTATCCCAATTTGGTTCCCAACCCTAATCCTAACACCAAACCCTGACTCTAGCCCGTAAGTTGGCCCCAGAGGCCCTAAATTGATTTTACCGTATATGGCCTTAACATAAACCCAAGTGGAAATGGCAAAATAAATATACGAGGTACACTAATTTGGACACCGGTTATGAGTAAAGGATGGGAGATGGGAAGAAGGAAAGGAAAGGAAGAAGGAGGAGGAATATGGATAGTAGGGTATATAAATTAAATATAATTTGATAAGGGTAAATAAATTCATTTTTAATACAAACACAATAAATACAAATTGAAAGGGTAAACAAATTCATCTTTATTGCAAACACAGGGAATATAAAAACATATCCAATACATAAACACAAATTGGCTGAACACAAATTGTTTCGTACAGAGGCGGAGTATAAAAGGGAGAGCAGAACATGAAGTGCATCAGTTTGGCGGGGAACTTCGGAGGAGCAACATCTCCCCAGAGAAACTCAATTACTTACCGATACTTACCAACTCAATTACTTACCGATACTTACCTGTATGATGGCAACCTGAAGAAGTCCGAATCAAGACGAAACGTCGACGCCACATGCAGAAGAAAAACAAGGTTAACCAACTCAAACAAGGGAGGGAATTATTAAAAAAACAACATGATGCCAAACAAAAAAGTTAAAAACAACAAAAAAATAGTAAACACAATGAAAACAAGAAAAAGAGTGGTGTATTAAAACAAATAAGTTATACTTGATATAAGATTTAATTTGATGATAAAAAAACTCAACTAGATCAAACAAATACGTTATTATATATATACACCGCGACAACAAACCCAATTAGAGGTGATGGGGAGGGGCGTCTGATCATCCCCCATGTACAAGATGGACCGTGCACCTTTGGGGGGACAGGTAGTGCACCTGTCTCTCTATTTCTTTCCTCTAACCTACCCAGCCAGTGCCTCCGTGGGTGTGTTTGGTCAGTCATCCTTCCCCCAGTATCAAGCTAAATTATGCTAACCTAACCCCTACTCCAGCCCCTAACCCTAACCTTAATCCCAATTTTAATTTGGTTTTTCTAAAGACTAGCCCCATTTGTGGCTCAGACCCCAACCCCAGGACTTATCCCAATTTGGTTCCCAACCCTAATCCTAACACCAAACCCTGACTCTAGCCCGTAAGTTGGCCCCAGAGGCCCTAAATTGATTTTACCGTATATGGCCTTAACATAAACCCAAGTGGAAATGGCAAAATAAATATACGAGGTACACTAATTTGGACACCGGTTATGAGTAAAGGATGGGAGATGGGAAGAAGGAAAGGAAAGGAAGAAGGAGGAGGAATATGGATAGTAGGGTATATAAATTAAATATAATTTGATAAGGGTAAATAAATTCATTTTTAATACAAACACAATAAATACAAATTGAAAGGGTAAACAAATTCATCTTTATTGCAAACACAGGGAATATAAAAACATATCCAATACATAAACACAAATTGGCTGAACACAAATTGTTTCGTACAGAGGCGGAGTATAAAAGGGAGAGCAGAACATGAAGTGCATCAGTTTGGCGGGGAACTTCGGAGGAGCAACATCTCCCCAGAGAAACTCAATTACTTACCGATACTTACCAACTCAATTACTTACCGATACTTACCTGTATGATGGCAACCTGAAGAAGTCCGAATCAAGACGAAACGTCGACGCCACATGCAGAAGAAAAACAAGGTTAACCAACTCAAACAAGGGAGGGAATTATTAAAAAAACAACATGATGCCAAACAAAAAAGTTAAAAACAACAAAAAAATAGTAAACACAATGAAAACAAGAAAAAGAGTGGTGTATTAAAACAAATAAGTTATACTTGATATAAGATTTAATTTGATGATAAAAAAACTCAACTAGATCAAACAAATACGTTATTATATATATACACCGCGACAACAAACCCAATTAGAGGTGATGGGGAGGGGCGTCTGATCATCCCCCATGTACAAGATGGACCGTGCACCTTTGGGGGGACAGGTAGTGCACCTGTCTCTCTATTTCTTTCCTCTAACCTACCCAGCCAGTGCCTCCGTGGGTGTGTTTGGTCAGTCATCCTTCCCCCAGTATCAAGCTAAATTATGCTAACCTAACCCCTACTCCAGCCCCTAACCCTAACCTTAATCCCAATTTTAATTTGGTTTTTCTAAAGACTAGCCCCATTTGTGGCTCAGACCCCAACCCCAGGACTTATCCCAATTTGGTTCCCAACCCTAATCCTAACACCAAACCCTGACTCTAGCCCGTAAGTTGGCCCCAGAGGCCCTAAATTGATTTTACCGTATATGGCCTTAACATAAACCCAAGTGGAAATGGCAAAATAAATATACGAGGTACACTAATTTGGACACCGGTTATGAGTAAAGGATGGGAGATGGGAAGAAGGAAAGGAAAGGAAGAAGGAGGAGGAATATGGATAGTAGGGTATATAAATTAAATATAATTTGATAAGGGTAAATAAATTCATTTTTAATACAAACACAATAAATACAAATTGAAAGGGTAAACAAATTCATCTTTATTGCAAACACAGGGAATATAAAAACATATCCAATACATAAACACAAATTGGCTGAACACAAATTGTTTCGTACAGAGGCGGAGTATAAAAGGGAGAGCAGAACATGAAGTGCATCAGTTTGGCGGGGAACTTCGGAGGAGCAACATCTCCCCAGAGAAACTCAATTACTTACCGATACTTACCAACTCAATTACTTACCGATACTTACCTGTATGATGGCAACCTGAAGAAGTCCGAATCAAGACGAAACGTCGACGCCACATGCAGAAGAAAAACAAGGTTAACCAACTCAAACAAGGGAGGGAATTATTAAAAAAACAACATGATGCCAAACAAAAAAGTTAAAAACAACAAAAAAATAGTAAACACAATGAAAACAAGAAAAAGAGTGGTGTATTAAAACAAATAAGTTATACTTGATATAAGATTTAATTTGATGATAAAAAAACTCAACTAGATCAAACAAATACGTTATTATATATATACACCGCGACAACAAACCCAATTAGAGGTGATGGGGAGGGGCGTCTGATCATCCCCCATGTACAAGATGGACCGTGCACCTTTGGGGGGACAGGTAGTGCACCTGTCTCTCTATTTCTTTCCTCTAACCTACCCAGCCAGTGCCTCCGTGGGTGTGTTTGGTCAGTCATCCTTCCCCCAGTATCAAGCTAAATTATGCTAACCTAACCCCTACTCCAGCCCCTAACCCTAACCTTAATCCCAATTTTAATTTGGTTTTTCTAAAGACTAGCCCCATTTGTGGCTCAGACCCCAACCCCAGGACTTATCCCAATTTGGTTCCCAACCCTAATCCTAACACCAAACCCTGACTCTAGCCCGTAAGTTGGCCCCAGAGGCCCTAAATTGATTTTACCGTATATGGCCTTAACATAAACCCAAGTGGAAATGGCAAAATAAATATACGAGGT
This sequence comes from Eutrigla gurnardus, assembly GCF_963514095.1. Taxonomy (NCBI): domain Eukaryota; kingdom Metazoa; phylum Chordata; class Actinopteri; order Perciformes; family Triglidae; genus Eutrigla; species Eutrigla gurnardus. The sequence goes on along the minus strand of NW_028155417.1, from coordinate 15,004 downwards.
ACACTAATTTGGACACCGGTTATGAGTAAAGGATGGGAGATGGGAAGAAGGAAAGGAAAGGAAGAAGGAGGAGGAATATGGATAGTAGGGTATATAAATTAAATATAATTTGATAAGGGTAAATAAATTCATTTTTAATACAAACACAATAAATACAAATTGAAAGGGTAAACAAATTCATCTTTATTGCAAACACAGGGAATATAAAAACATATCCAATACATAAACACAAATTGGCTGAACACAAATTGTTTCGTACAGAGGCGGAGTATAAAAGGGAGAGCAGAACATGAAGTGCATCAGTTTGGCGGGGAACTTCGGAGGAGCAACATCTCCCCAGAGAAACTCAATTACTTACCGATACTTACCAACTCAATTACTTACCGATACTTACCTGTATGATGGCAACCTGAAGAAGTCCGAATCAAGACGAAACGTCGACGCCACATGCAGAAGAAAAACAAGGTTAACCAACTCAAACAAGGGAGGGAATTATTAAAAAAACAACATGATGCCAAACAAAAAAGTTAAAAACAACAAAAAAATAGTAAACACAATGAAAACAAGAAAAAGAGTGGTGTATTAAAACAAATAAGTTATACTTGATATAAGATTTAATTTGATGATAAAAAAACTCAACTAGATCAAACAAATACGTTATTATATATATACACCGCGACAACAAACCCAATTAGAGGTGATGGGGAGGGGCGTCTGATCATCCCCCATGTACAAGATGGACCGTGCACCTTTGGGGGGACAGGTAGTGCACCTGTCTCTCTATTTCTTTCCTCTAACCTACCCAGCCAGTGCCTCCGTGGGTGTGTTTGGTCAGTCATCCTTCCCCCAGTATCAAGCTAAATTATGCTAACCTAACCCCTACTCCAGCCCCTAACCCTAACCTTAATCCCAATTTTAATTTGGTTTTTCTAAAGACTAGCCCCATTTGTGGCTCAGACCCCAACCCCAGGACTTATCCCAATTTGGTTCCCAACCCTAATCCTAACACCAAACCCTGACTCTAGCCCGTAAGTTGGCCCCAGAGGCCCTAAATTGATTTTACCGTATATGGCCTTAACATAAACCCAAGTGGAAATGGCAAAATAAATATACGAGGTACACTAATTTGGACACCGGTTATGAGTAAAGGATGGGAGATGGGAAGAAGGAAAGGAAAGGAAGAAGGAGGAGGAATATGGATAGTAGGGTATATAAATTAAATATAATTTGATAAGGGTAAATAAATTCATTTTTAATACAAACACAATAAATACAAATTGAAAGGGTAAACAAATTCATCTTTATTGCAAACACAGGGAATATAAAAACATATCCAATACATAAACACAAATTGGCTGAACACAAATTGTTTCGTACAGAGGCGGAGTATAAAAGGGAGAGCAGAACATGAAGTGCATCAGTTTGGCGGGGAACTTCGGAGGAGCAACATCTCCCCAGAGAAACTCAATTACTTACCGATACTTACCAACTCAATTACTTACCGATACTTACCTGTATGATGGCAACCTGAAGAAGTCCGAATCAAGACGAAACGTCGACGCCACATGCAGAAGAAAAACAAGGTTAACCAACTCAAACAAGGGAGGGAATTATTAAAAAAACAACATGATGCCAAACAAAAAAGTTAAAAACAACAAAAAAATAGTAAACACAATGAAAACAAGAAAAAGAGTGGTGTATTAAAACAAATAAGTTATACTTGATATAAGATTTAATTTGATGATAAAAAAACTCAACTAGATCAAACAAATACGTTATTATATATATACACCGCGACAACAAACCCAATTAGAGGTGATGGGGAGGGGCGTCTGATCATCCCCCATGTACAAGATGGACCGTGCACCTTTGGGGGGACAGGTAGTGCACCTGTCTCTCTATTTCTTTCCTCTAACCTACCCAGCCAGTGCCTCCGTGGGTGTGTTTGGTCAGTCATCCTTCCCCCAGTATCAAGCTAAATTATGCTAACCTAACCCCTACTCCAGCCCCTAACCCTAACCTTAATCCCAATTTTAATTTGGTTTTTCTAAAGACTAGCCCCATTTGTGGCTCAGACCCCAACCCCAGGACTTATCCCAATTTGGTTCCCAACCCTAATCCTAACACCAAACCCTGACTCTAGCCCGTAAGTTGGCCCCAGAGGCCCTAAATTGATTTTACCGTATATGGCCTTAACATAAACCCAAGTGGAAATGGCAAAATAAATATACGAGGTACACTAATTTGGACACCGGTTATGAGTAAAGGATGGGAGATGGGAAGAAGGAAAGGAAAGGAAGAAGGAGGAGGAATATGGATAGTAGGGTATATAAATTAAATATAATTTGATAAGGGTAAATAAATTCATTTTTAATACAAACACAATAAATACAAATTGAAAGGGTAAACAAATTCATCTTTATTGCAAACACAGGGAATATAAAAACATATCCAATACATAAACACAAATTGGCTGAACACAAATTGTTTCGTACAGAGGCGGAGTATAAAAGGGAGAGCAGAACATGAAGTGCATCAGTTTGGCGGGGAACTTCGGAGGAGCAACATCTCCCCAGAGAAACTCAATTACTTACCGATACTTACCAACTCAATTACTTACCGATACTTACCTGTATGATGGCAACCTGAAGAAGTCCGAATCAAGACGAAACGTCGACGCCACATGCAGAAGAAAAACAAGGTTAACCAACTCAAACAAGGGAGGGAATTATTAAAAAAACAACATGATGCCAAACAAAAAAGTTAAAAACAACAAAAAAATAGTAAACACAATGAAAACAAGAAAAAGAGTGGTGTATTAAAACAAATAAGTTATACTTGATATAAGATTTAATTTGATGATAAAAAAACTCAACTAGATCAAACAAATACGTTATTATATATATACACCGCGACAACAAACCCAATTAGAGGTGATAGGGAGGGGCGTCTGATCATCCCCCATGTACAAGATGGACCGTGCACCTTTGGGGGGACAGGTAGTGCACCTGTCTCTCTATTTCTTTCCTCTAACCTACCCAGCCAGTGCCTCCGTGGGTGTGTTTGGTCAGTCATCCTTCCCCCAGTATCAAGCTAAATTATGCTAACCTAACCCCTACTCCAGCCCCTAACCCTAACCTTAATCCCAATTTTAATTTGGTTTTTCTAAAGACTAGCCCCATTTGTGGCTCAGACCCCAACCCCAGGACTTATCCCAATTTGGTTCCCAACCCTAATCCTAACACCAAACCCTGACTCTAGCCCGTAAGTTGGCCCCAGAGGCCCTAAATTGATTTTACCGTATATGGCCTTAACATAAACCCAAGTGGAAATGGCAAAATAAATATACGAGGTACACTAATTTGGACACCGGTTATGAGTAAAGGATGGGAGATGGGAAGAAGGAAAGGAAAGGAAGAAGGAGGAGGAATATGGATAGTAGGGTATATAAATTAAATATAATTTGATAAGGGTAAATAAATTCATTTTTAATACAAACACAATAAATACAAATTGAAAGGGTAAACAAATTCATCTTTATTGCAAACACAGGGAATATAAAAACATATCCAATACATAAACACAAATTGGCTGAACACAAATTGTTTCGTACAGAGGCGGAGTATAAAAGGGAGAGCAGAACATGAAGTGCATCAGTTTGGCGGGGAACTTCGGAGGAGCAACATCTCCCCAGAGAAACTCAATTACTTACCGATACTTACCAACTCAATTACTTACCGATACTTACCTGTATGATGGCAACCTGAAGAAGTCCGAATCAAGACGAAACGTCGACGCCACATGCAGAAGAAAAACAAGGTTAACCAACTCAAACAAGGGAGGGAATTATTAAAAAAACAACATGATGCCAAACAAAAAAGTTAAAAACAACAAAAAAATAGTAAACACAATGAAAACAAGAAAAAGAGTGGTGTATTAAAACAAATAAGTTATACTTGATATAAGATTTAATTTGATGATAAAAAAACTCAACTAGATCAAACAAATACGTTATTATATATATACACCGCGACAACAAACCCAATTAGAGGTGATGGGGAGGGGCGTCTGATCATCCCCCATGTACAAGATGGACCGTGCACCTTTGGGGGGACAGGTAGTGCACCTGTCTCTCTATTTCTTTCCTCTAACCTACCCAGCCAGTGCCTCCGTGGGTGTGTTTGGTCAGTCATCCTTCCCCCAGTATCAAGCTAAATTATGCTAACCTAACCCCTACTCCAGCCCCTAACCCTAACCTTAATCCCAATTTTAATTTGGTTTTTCTAAAGACTAGCCCCATTTGTGGCTCAGACCCCAACCCCAGGACTTATCCCAATTTGGTTCCCAACCCTAATCCTAACACCAAACCCTGACTCTAGCCCGTAAGTTGGCCCCAGAGGCCCTAAATTGATTTTACCGTATATGGCCTTAACATAAACCCAAGTGGAAATGGCAAAATAAATATACGAGGTACACTAATTTGGACACCGGTTATGAGTAAAGGATGGGAGATGGGAAGAAGGAAAGGAAAGGAAGAAGGAGGAGGAATATGGATAGTAGGGTATATAAATTAAATATAATTTGATAAGGGTAAATAAATTCATTTTTAATACAAACACAATAAATACAAATTGAAAGGGTAAACAAATTCATCTTTATTGCAAACACAGGGAATATAAAAACATATCCAATACATAAACACAAATTGGCTGAACACAAATTGTTTCGTACAGAGGCGGAGTATAAAAGGGAGAGCAGAACATGAAGTGCATCAGTTTGGCGGGGAACTTCGGAGGAGCAACATCTCCCCAGAGAAACTCAATTACTTACCGATACTTACCAACTCAATTACTTACCGATACTTACCTGTATGATGGCAACCTGAAGAAGTCCGAATCAAGACGAAACGTCGACGCCACATGCAGAAGAAAAACAAGGTTAACCAACTCAAACAAGGGAGGGAATTATTAAAAAAACAACATGATGCCAAACAAAAAAGTTAAAAACAACAAAAAAATAGTAAACACAATGAAAACAAGAAAAAGAGTGGTGTATTAAAACAAATAAGTTATACTTGATATAAGATTTAATTTGATGATAAAAAAACTCAACTAGATCAAACAAATACGTTATTATATATATACACCGCGACAACAAACCCAATTAGAGGTGATGGGGAGGGGCGTCTGATCATCCCCCATGTACAAGATGGACCGTGCACCTTTGGGGGGACAGGTAGTGCACCTGTCTCTCTATTTCTTTCCTCTAACCTACCCAGCCAGTGCCTCCGTGGGTGTGTTTGGTCAGTCATCCTTCCCCCAGTATCAAGCTAAATTATGCTAACCTAACCCCTACTCCAGCCCCTAACCCTAACCTTAATCCCAATTTTAATTTGGTTTTTCTAAAGACTAGCCCCATTTGTGGCTCAGACCCCAACCCCAGGACTTATCCCAATTTGGTTCCCAACCCTAATCCTAACACCAAACCCTGACTCTAGCCCGTAAGTTGGCCCCAGAGGCCCTAAATTGATTTTACCGTATATGGCCTTAACATAAACCCAAGTGGAAATGGCAAAATAAATATACGAGGTACACTAATTTGGACACCGGTTATGAGTAAAGGATGGGAGATGGGAAGAAGGAAAGGAAAGGAAGAAGGAGGAGGAATATGGATAGTAGGGTATATAAATTAAATATAATTTGATAAGGGTAAATAAATTCATTTTTAATACAAACACAATAAATACAAATTGAAAGGGTAAACAAATTCATCTTTATTGCAAACACAGGGAATATAAAAACATATCCAATACATAAACACAAATTGGCTGAACACAAATTGTTTCGTACAGAGGCGGAGTATAAAAGGGAGAGCAGAACATGAAGTGCATCAGTTTGGCGGGGAACTTCGGAGGAGCAACATCTCCCCAGAGAAACTCAATTACTTACCGATACTTACCAACTCAATTACTTACCGATACTTACCTGTATGATGGCAACCTGAAGAAGTCCGAATCAAGACGAAACGTCGACGCCACATGCAGAAGAAAAACAAGGTTAACCAACTCAAACAAGGGAGGGAATTATTAAAAAAACAACATGATGCCAAACAAAAAAGTTAAAAACAACAAAAAAATAGTAAACACAATGAAAACAAGAAAAAGAGTGGTGTATTAAAACAAATAAGTTATACTTGATATAAGATTTAATTTGATGATAAAAAAACTCAACTAGATCAAACAAATACGTTATTATATATATACACCGCGACAACAAACCCAATTAGAGGTGATGGGGAGGGGCGTCTGATCATCCCCCATGTACAAGATGGACCGTGCACCTTTGGGGGGACAGGTAGTGCACCTGTCTCTCTATTTCTTTCCTCTAACCTACCCAGCCAGTGCCTCCGTGGGTGTGTTTGGTCAGTCATCCTTCCCCCAGTATCAAGCTAAATTATGCTAACCTAACCCCTACTCCAGCCCCTAACCCTAACCTTAATCCCAATTTTAATTTGGTTTTTCTAAAGACTAGCCCCATTTGTGGCTCAGACCCCAACCCCAGGACTTATCCCAATTTGGTTCCCAACCCTAATCCTAACACCAAACCCTGACTCTAGCCCGTAAGTTGGCCCCAGAGGCCCTAAATTGATTTTACCGTATATGGCCTTAACATAAACCCAAGTGGAAATGGCAAAATAAATATACGAGGTACACTAATTTGGACACCGGTTATGAGTAAAGGATGGGAGATGGGAAGAAGGAAAGGAAAGGAAGAAGGAGGAGGAATATGGATAGTAGGGTATATAAATTAAATATAATTTGATAAGGGTAAATAAATTCATTTTTAATACAAACACAATAAATACAAATTGAAAGGGTAAACAAATTCATCTTTATTGCAAACACAGGGAATATAAAAACATATCCAATACATAAACACAAATTGGCTGAACACAAATTGTTTCGTACAGAGGCGGAGTATAAAAGGGAGAGCAGAACATGAAGTGCATCAGTTTGGCGGGGAACTTCGGAGGAGCAACATCTCCCCAGAGAAACTCAATTACTTACCGATACTTACCAACTCAATTACTTACCGATACTTACCTGTATGATGGCAACCTGAAGAAGTCCGAATCAAGACGAAACGTCGACGCCACATGCAGAAGAAAAACAAGGTTAACCAACTCAAACAAGGGAGGGAATTATTAAAAAAACAACATGATGCCAAACAAAAAAGTTAAAAACAACAAAAAAATAGTAAACACAATGAAAACAAGAAAAAGAGTGGTGTATTAAAACAAATAAGTTATACTTGATATAAGATTTAATTTGATGATAAAAAAACTCAACTAGATCAAACAAATACGTTATTATATATATACACCGCGACAACAAACCCAATTAGAGGTGATGGGGAGGGGCGTCTGATCATCCCCCATGTACAAGATGGACCGTGCACCTTTGGGGGGACAGGTAGTGCACCTGTCTCTCTATTTCTTTCCTCTAACCTACCCAGCCAGTGCCTCCGTGGGTGTGTTTGGTCAGTCATCCTTCCCCCAGTATCAAGCTAAATTATGCTAACCTAACCCCTACTCCAGCCCCTAACCCTAACCTTAATCCCAATTTTAATTTGGTTTTTCTAAAGACTAGCCCCATTTGTGGCTCAGACCCCAACCCCAGGACTTATCCCAATTTGGTTCCCAACCCTAATCCTAACACCAAACCCTGACTCTAGCCCGTAAGTTGGCCCCAGAGGCCCTAAATTGATTTTACCGTATATGGCCTTAACATAAACCCAAGTGGAAATGGCAAAATAAATATACGAGGTACACTAATTTGGACACCGGTTATGAGTAAAGGATGGGAGATGGGAAGAAGGAAAGGAAAGGAAGAAGGAGGAGGAATATGGATAGTAGGGTATATAAATTAAATATAATTTGATAAGGGTAAATAAATTCATTTTTAATACAAACACAATAAATACAAATTGAAAGGGTAAACAAATTCATCTTTATTGCAAACACAGGGAATATAAAAACATATCCAATACATAAACACAAATTGGCTGAACACAAATTGTTTCGTACAGAGGCGGAGTATAAAAGGGAGAGCAGAACATGAAGTGCATCAGTTTGGCGGGGAACTTCGGAGGAGCAACATCTCCCCAGAGAAACTCAATTACTTACCGATACTTACCAACTCAATTACTTACCGATACTTACCTGTATGATGGCAACCTGAAGAAGTCCGAATCAAGACGAAACGTCGACGCCACATGCAGAAGAAAAACAAGGTTAACCAACTCAAACAAGGGAGGGAATTATTAAAAAAACAACATGATGCCAAACAAAAAAGTTAAAAACAACAAAAAAATAGTAAACACAATGAAAACAAGAAAAAGAGTGGTGTATTAAAACAAATAAGTTATACTTGATATAAGATTTAATTTGATGATAAAAAAACTCAACTAGATCAAACAAATACGTTATTATATATATACACCGCGACAACAAACCCAATTAGAGGTGATGGGGAGGGGCGTCTGATCATCCCCCATGTACAAGATGGACCGTGCACCTTTGGGGGGACAGGTAGTGCACCTGTCTCTCTATTTCTTTCCTCTAACCTACCCAGCCAGTGCCTCCGTGGGTGTGTTTGGTCAGTCATCCTTCCCCCAGTATCAAGCTAAATTATGCTAACCTAACCCCTACTCCAGCCCCTAACCCTAACCTTAATCCCAATTTTAATTTGGTTTTTCTAAAGACTAGCCCCATTTGTGGCTCAGACCCCAACCCCAGGACTTATCCCAATTTGGTTCCCAACCCTAATCCTAACACCAAACCCTGACTCTAGCCCGTAAGTTGGCCCCAGAGGCCCTAAATTGATTTTACCGTATATGGCCTTAACATAAACCCAAGTGGAAATGGCAAAATAAATATACGAGGTACACTAATTTGGACACCGGTTATGAGTAAAGGATGGGAGATGGGAAGAAGGAAAGGAAAGGAAGAAGGAGGAGGAATATGGATAGTAGGGTATATAAATTAAATATAATTTGATAAGGGTAAATAAATTCATTTTTAATACAAACACAATAAATACAAATTGAAAGGGTAAACAAATTCATCTTTATTGCAAACACAGGGAATATAAAAACATATCCAATACATAAACACAAATTGGCTGAACACAAATTGTTTCGTACAGAGGCGGAGTATAAAAGGGAGAGCAGAACATGAAGTGCATCAGTTTGGCGGGGAACTTCGGAGGAGCAACATCTCCCCAGAGAAACTCAATTACTTACCGATACTTACCAACTCAATTACTTACCGATACTTACCTGTATGATGGCAACCTGAAGAAGTCCGAATCAAGACGAAACGTCGACGCCACATGCAGAAGAAAAACAAGGTTAACCAACTCAAACAAGGGAGGGAATTATTAAAAAAACAACATGATGCCAAACAAAAAAGTTAAAAACAACAAAAAAATAGTAAACACAATGAAAACAAGAAAAAGAGTGGTGTATTAAAACAAATAAGTTATACTTGATATAAGATTTAATTTGATGATAAAAAAACTCAACTAGATCAAACAAATACGTTATTATATATATACACCGCGACAACAAACCCAATTAGAGGTGATGGGGAGGGGCGTCTGATCATCCCCCATGTACAAGATGGACCGTGCACCTTTGGGGGGACAGGTAGTGCACCTGTCTCTCTATTTCTTTCCTCTAACCTACCCAGCCAGTGCCTCCGTGGGTGTGTTTGGTCAGTCATCCTTCCCCCAGTATCAAGCTAAATTATGCTAACCTAACCCCTACTCCAGCCCCTAACCCTAACCTTAATCCCAATTTTAATTTGGTTTTTCTAAAGACTAGCCCCATTTGTGGCTCAGACCCCAACCCCAGGACTTATCCCAATTTGGTTCCCAACCCTAATCCTAACACCAAACCCTGACTCTAGCCCGTAAGTTGGCCCCAGAGGCCCTAAATTGATTTTACCGTATATGGCCTTAACATAAACCCAAGTGGAAATGGCAAAATAAATATACGAGGTACACTAATTTGGACACCGGTTATGAGTAAAGGATGGGAGATGGGAAGAAGGAAAGGAAAGGAAGAAGGAGGAGGAATATGGATAGTAGGGTATATAAATTAAATATAATTTGATAAGGGTAAATAAATTCATTTTTAATACAAACACAATAAATACAAATTGAAAGGGTAAACAAATTCATCTTTATTGCAAACACAGGGAATATAAAAACATATCCAATACATAAACACAAATTGGCTGAACACAAATTGTTTCGTACAGAGGCGGAGTATAAAAGGGAGAGCAGAACATGAAGTGCATCAGTTTGGCGGGGAACTTCGGAGGAGCAACATCTCCCCAGAGAAACTCAATTACTTACCGATACTTACCAACTCAATTACTTACCGATACTTACCTGTATGATGGCAACCTGAAGAAGTCCGAATCAAGACGAAACGTCGACGCCACATGCAGAAGAAAAACAAGGTTAACCAACTCAAACAAGGGAGGGAATTATTAAAAAAACAACATGATGCCAAACAAAAAAGTTAAAAACAACAAAAAAATAGTAAACACAATGAAAACAAGAAAAAGAGTGGTGTATTAAAACAAATAAGTTATACTTGATATAAGATTTAATTTGATGATAAAAAAACTCAACTAGATCAAACAAATACGTTATTATATATATACACCGCGACAACAAACCCAATTAGAGGTGATGGGGAGGGGCGTCTGATCATCCCCCATGTACAAGATGGACCGTGCACCTTTGGGGGGACAGGTAGTGCACCTGTCTCTCTATTTCTTTCCTCTAACCTACCCAGCCAGTGCCTCCGTGGGTGTGTTTGGTCAGTCATCCTTCCCCCAGTATCAAGCTAAATTATGCTAACCTAACCCCTACTCCAGCCCCTAACCCTAACCTTAATCCCAATTTTAATTTGGTTTTTCTAAAGACTAGCCCCATTTGTGGCTCAGACCCCAACCCCAGGACTTATCCCAATTTGGTTCCCAACCCTAATCCTAACACCAAACCCTGACTCTAGCCCGTAAGTTGGCCCCAGAGGCCCTAAATTGATTTTACCGTATATGGCCTTAACATAAACCCAAGTGGAAATGGCAAAATAAATATACGAGGTACACTAATTTGGACACCGGTTATGAGTAAAGGATGGGAGATGGGAAGAAGGAAAGGAAAGGAAGAAGGAGGAGGAATATGGATAGTAGGGTATATAAATTAAATATAATTTGATAAGGGTAAATAAATTCATTTTTAATACAAACACAATAAATACAAATTGAAAGGGTAAACAAATTCATCTTTATTGCAAACACAGGGAATATAAAAACATATCCAATACATAAACACAAATTGGCTGAACACAAATTGTTTCGTACAGAGGCGGAGTATAAAAGGGAGAGCAGAACATGAAGTGCATCAGTTTGGCGGGGAACTTCGGAGGAGCAACATCTCCCCAGAGAAACTCAATTACTTACCGATACTTACCAACTCAATTACTTACCGATACTTACCTGTATGATGGCAACCTGAAGAAGTCCGAATCAAGACGAAACGTCGACGCCACATGCAGAAGAAAAACAAGGTTAACCAACTCAAACAAGGGAGGGAATTATTAAAAAAACAACATGATGCCAAACAAAAAAGTTAAAAACAACAAAAAAATAGTAAACACAATGAAAACAAGAAAAAGAGTGGTGTATTAAAACAAATAAGTTATACTTGATATAAGATTTAATTTGATGATAAAAAAACTCAACTAGATCAAACAAATACGTTATTATATATATACACCGCGACAACAAACCCAATTAGAGGTGATGGGGAGGGGCGTCTGATCATCCCCCATGTACAAGATGGACCGTGCACCTTTGGGGGGACAGGTAGTGCACCTGTCTCTCTATTTCTTTCCTCTAACCTACCCAGCCAGTGCCTCCGTGGGTGTGTTTGGTCAGTCATCCTTCCCCCAGTATCAAGCTAAATTATGCTAACCTAACCCCTACTCCAGCCCCTAACCCTAACCTTAATCCCAATTTTAATTTGGTTTTTCTAAAGACTAGCCCCATTTGTGGCTCAGACCCCAACCCCAGGACTTATCCCAATTTGGTTCCCAACCCTAATCCTAACACCAAACCCTGACTCTAGCCCGTAAGTTGGCCCCAGAGGCCCTAAATTGATTTTACCGTATATGGCCTTAACATAAACCCAAGTGGAAATGGCAAAATAAATATACGAGGTACACTAATTTGGACACCGGTTATGAGTAAAGGATGGGAGATGGGAAGAAGGAAAGGAAAGGAAGAAGGAGGAGGAATATGGATAGTAGGGTATATAAATTAAATATAATTTGATAAGGGTAAATAAATTCATTTTTAATACAAACACAATAAATACAAATTGAAAGGGTAAACAAATTCATCTTTATTGCAAACACAGGGAATATAAAAACATATCCAATACATAAACACAAATTGGCTGAACACAAATTGTTTCGTACAGAGGCGGAGTATAAAAGGGAGAGCAGAACATGAAGTGCATCAGTTTGGCGGGGAACTTCGGAGGAGCAACATCTCCCCAGAGAAACTCAATTACTTACCGATACTTACCAACTCAATTACTTACCGATACTTACCTGTATGATGGCAACCTGAAGAAGTCCGAATCAAGACGAAACGTCGACGCCACATGCAGAAGAAAAACAAGGTTAACCAACTCAAACAAGGGAGGGAATTATTAAAAAAACAACATGATGCCAAACAAAAAAGTTAAAAACAACAAAAAAATAGTAAACACAATGAAAACAAGAAAAAGAGTGGTGTATTAAAACAAATAAGTTATACTTGATATAAGATTTAATTTGATGATAAAAAAACTCAACTAGATCAAACAAATACGTTATTATATATATACACCGCGACAACAAACCCAATTAGAGGTGATGGGGAGGGGCGTCTGATCATCCCCCATGTACAAGATGGACCGTGCACCTTTGGGGGGACAGGTAGTGCACCTGTCTCTCTATTTCTTTCCTCTAACCTACCCAGCCAGTGCCTCCGTGGGTGTGTTTGGTCAGTCATCCTTCCCCCAGTATCAAGCTAAATTATGCTAACCTAACCCCTACTCCAGCCCCTAACCCTAACCTTAATCCCAATTTTAATTTGGTTTTTCTAAAGACTAGCCCCATTTGTGGCTCAGACCCCAACCCCAGGACTTATCCCAATTTGGTTCCCAACCCTAATCCTAACACCAAACCCTGACTCTAGCCCGTAAGTTGGCCCCAGAGGCCCTAAATTGATTTTACCGTATATGGCCTTAACATAAACCCAAGTGGAAATGGCAAAATAAATATACGAGGTACACTAATTTGGACACCGGTTATGAGTAAAGGATGGGAGATGGGAAGAAGGAAAGGAAAGGAAGAAGGAGGAGGAATATGGATAGTAGGGTATATAAATTAAATATAATTTGATAAGGGTAAATAAATTCATTTTTAATACAAACACAATAAATACAAATTGAAAGGGTAAACAAATTCATCTTTATTGCAAACACAGGGAATATAAAAACATATCCAATACATAAACACAAATTGGCTGAACACAAATTGTTTCGTACAGAGGCGGAGTATAAAAGGGAGAGCAGAACATGAAGTGCATCAGTTTGGCGGGGAACTTCGGAGGAGCAACATCTCCCCAGAGAAACTCAATTACTTACCGATACTTACCAACTCAATTACTTACCGATACTTACCTGTATGATGGCAACCTGAAGAAGTCCGAATCAAGACGAAACGTCGACGCCACATGCAGAAGAAAAACAAGGTTAACCAACTCAAACAAGGGAGGGAATTATTAAAAAAACAACATGATGCCAAACAAAAAAGTTAAAAACAACAAAAAAATAGTAAACACAATGAAAACAAGAAAAAGAGTGGTGTATTAAAACAAATAAGTTATACTTGATATAAGATTTAATTTGATGATAAAAAAACTCAACTAGATCAAACAAATACGTTATTATATATATACACCGCGACAACAAACCCAATTAGAGGTGATGGGGAGGGGCGTCTGATCATCCCCCATGTACAAGATGGACCGTGCACCTTTGGGGGGACAGGTAGTGCACCTGTCTCTCTATTTCTTTCCTCTAACCTACCCAGCCAGTGCCTCCGTGGGTGTGTTTGGTCAGTCATCCTTCCCCCAGTATCAAGCTAAATTATGCTAACCTAACCCCTACTCCAGCCCCTAACCCTAACCTTAATCCCAATTTTAATTTGGTTTTTCTAAAGACTAGCCCCATTTGTGGCTCAGACCCCAACCCCAGGACTTATCCCAATTTGGTTCCCAACCCTAATCCTAACACCAAACCCTGACTCTAGCCCGTAAGTTGGCCCCAGAGGCCCTAAATTGATTTTACCGTATATGGCCTTAACATAAACCCAAGTGGAAATGGCAAAATAAATATACGAGGTACACTAATTTGGACACCGGTTATGAGTAAAGGATGGGAGATGGGAAGAAGGAAAGGAAAGGAAGAAGGAGGAGGAATATGGATAGTAGGGTATATAAATTAAATATAATTTGATAAGGGTAAATAAATTCATTTTTAATACAAACACAATAAATACAAATTGAAAGGGTAAACAAATTCATCTTTATTGCAAACACAGGGAATATAAAAACATATCCAATACATAAACACAAATTGGCTGAACACAAATTGTTTCGTACAGAGGCGGAGTATAAAAGGGAGAGCAGAACATGAAGTGCATCAGTTTGGCGGGGAACTTCGGAGGAGCAACATCTCCCCAGAGAAACTCAATTACTTACCGATACTTACCAACTCAATTACTTACCGATACTTACCTGTATGATGGCAACCTGAAGAAGTCCGAATCAAGACGAAACGTCGACGCCACATGCAGAAGAAAAACAAGGTTAA